>NC_043997.1:9750703-10040703 GCF_902150065.1 Myripristis murdjan
AATTAAAATAAAATGAAAAAAAATAACTTGATGGAAATATTAAGTGTAGAAAAGTATGGAATACTATAAAAAAGAGAAAGCACAGTGAAATATGGCAACTAAAGGTGTAATCAAGCTTTTGTCAAGATTTGCTACTGAACGCTCACCGGGTATTTCTGTCTATTTCTGTCTCTGATTTTCTCTCTGCAGGGTAAGGCCTACGGTCAGATGCTGCTGGATTTGAAGCTGAGAGGACTTCCTGACCTCAAATCACTGGTGGATTGAACGAGAGAAAGAGACTGAGAGGGAGAAGTAGATGGAGAGAGAGAGAGAGAGAGAGGGAGAGAGGGAGAGAGAGTGGGGGATGGATAAGAGGTGTAGAGGCATTTAAACAAGGAGAGATGAGGTAATAACAGCTATTAAAAAAAAACGAAAATTCAACAGGATCATTTAGCTGAGACTCCTCATCTAATACGATTACAGAGTACAACTTTTTTTTCCTGACTCCCCTCTCAGGCAGGAGCTTAGTCTGTCCAAAACCTCTGAGGCCAGAAATGCAAATCCACAATGCAAACAAGTAAACAGCAAACTAAACGTCTTTGATTCTGCAAATGCCAAAAAAAAAAGACTGATTCTACAAGAACGGCATCCAAGGGCCAAACCTGTGTGGAAGTGTAACTTGTAACATGTCTTGTGTGCCTCATTTACTGATGTGTGAAAGTGTTTGCTTTATTTTTAAGGCCGGCCCCATGCAGATGTTAACGTCGTCATCGCCGGCCTGGAGAGATCTGCTTTTCAATTGTTTTTCGCTGCTGATGCGTCTGCGGAAGAAAGTGAAGGCACGAGGAAGGCTGGCGGTTTACTGAGTCATTATCCGCGGCAAAACGGCTGGCACACAATTAGATTTGTCGTAACCTAATAACTCAAGCGGAGTAAAATTCATAATTCATTTTACGTATCGGGGCAGCAGGGAGGCTTCGTGGTTAGAGGAACACTGCAAAAACGCAAAATCTTACCAAGATTATTTGTCTTATTTCAAGTCAAAAATGTCTTATTATTAGTAAAAAATCTCATTACACTTAAAATAAGACATGATCACCTCAGAAGTAAATTGTTTTTAGACAGTTTTCACTTGTTTCAAGTGAAAATTCACTTGAAACAAGTGAAAATTTGCTTGTTTCATTGGCAAAATTTGCCAGTGGAAAAAGTGAAAATTCACTTGAAATAAGTGAAAATTAGCTAGAAACAAGAAACAAATTTTGCCAATGAAACAAGCAAATTTTCACTTGAAACAAGAGACAATTGTTACTTCTGAGGTGATCATGTCTTATTTTAAGTGTAATGAGATATTTTGACTAGTAATAAGACATTTTTGACTTGAAATAAGACAAATAATCTTGGTAAGATTTTGAGTTTTTGCAGTGAACCGTCCCTCGACTGGGCGACAAGAGCCAGGTTCCCCTGAAGGTTTACGCAGGAAAGAGCGGGCGCCGTTTTCACCTTGCATGTGAAGATCACGCCCTCTTCACAACACAGACTCGCCCGAGTTGTTGTGTGCCAGTGAGATCCGGAACGGAGACTTTGCGCAAAAAGTTTGGCCTTTCAGAATCGCTGCAAGACAACGGCATCGTCCACAGCAAGTTAGGTATTTCAGTGCGAGCGGTGGAGGTTTTCCATCCCGGAAAAAGGGGCTGTTTGCTCTCTGGGTGCCTTGTTCCACTGCTTGTTTGTGCCACAACGTGATTTGCAAAATGAACGCCCTTTGTGCTCTTACCTTAATCAACTGAGACACAAAAAAAAAATGCCTGGATTGCCCTCACAGTGCAATCTTTGTGAATCTGGACGTGAATCCCTACCTGCTCCTGAGGGGGTTGCCCTGTAGCTGACCCTGACTCTGACCTCTGACCTTCCTGGAGGGGGTGACGGAGTTCGGAGGGGGGGGATCAACCGAGTATCGCACGTATCTGAGAGATGGCAGAGTCAAATATCAGAGGGGGACGTCCCGCCTCCCCCCCGCCTCCTCAGGTTGGACGGGCCTGATGCCTCGGCTCTTTTTCCGCAGCGCGTTCACCTCCACATGACCCTGTGAACAGTCGAGCTGCGATGTTAGCCGTGCCTCAGGAATGTGCGCGTGTCCGCCAGCACACCAGCCCTCTGGCTTCCAGTCTGTTTGTTCATAATTGCAAAGAGACCGCACCGAACTCCCACTCCCCACTGTCCCGTCAGGGCATCCACATCTTCCGCGTAGGCCGAAAACCTCATCTGTATGACAAAAGCCTCACGTCCCCCTTTCCTCTGAATCATGACGCCTCTCCCGTTCCCTCCCGCTCTTGTTGTTGTTGCATTTCACTCTCAAAAGAAGAAAAAAAAAATCCCTCCCGCCTTTCCTCTTCATTTGATAATTCCTCTCTTTCTCTTTGATGGGATGAGTTTAGCTTCCCAGGAATATCATATGCCGCTTGTGACTCTGACCCCTTGCCTTCCATGGAATCGGTTTCTTGTAATTTCGGTGATTCAGTCTTTCTGGATAACAGGCTGCGCCACATGCTAGAACATGAAACCTGAGAGGATAATTCAAGCGAGAACATGGAAACCGGATCGGTGTTGCATGAATTCTTCCGCTTTAGAGCAGTAAATAAACAGCACTTTTCTAAACAGATGTACAAAGCGCTTTGCAGACACTAAAGCCATAATAATAAATAATATGAAAAAGACAAAAATGATGCCAGACATGAATTGAAAGCAGAATCAAACAGGCCGGTGGCATGGGTACAAAACAAACAAAAAAAAAAAAAATCTTGTCTGGTTGAAAAAAAAAAAAAAAAAAAACTGGCTTCAACAGATGACAGTGAAGTTGTCAGATTTTAATTAGCCGTCCGAGGTGTCAGAATCCACGCTGTAAGTCCATGCTCACATGTTTCTGTTAAATCCTCAAATTAAAGAAAGATGGCAGCTGCGATGTCACCCTTGTTAAAGATTTCCTCGTGGAAATACACACGTCTCTGCGAGGGCGAGAGCAGAGCATTTGAGTCGCGTGTGTCCTTACATCGCTGGTTTTCCCAGAATTAAGCTCTTAAAATTCAAGGACGCTTGAATTCAGCTATTTTACAGAGGTGCATGCAGAATTACACGCTAGATCACATCAAACCGCAAAGATACCGAGGTCTCCAGAGCAAAATCTTAGCAGCTGTTAGACGGATATATATATTTTTGGAGGTCCATGACATGAAAATGTTAGGGAACCCCTGCTGTGCATTTCTAGTCTTCACCAGATCCTCCAGTGCGTTTTTTTTTCCCGCATTTGCCATTTGGTAGAGAGCCAAAGTGCCTTCATGAAACGAAAGAGACAAAAGAGATTCGGTGCTAATTTTGAGGCAACCCTTTGCCCTTTCCTTTACTCTGCTCAAGTGGTTTGCTCAGCCAGTCGGTGAGCTACAAACAAGCAAACAAAAACCGCATCTTAACAAGTCATTCAGCCTTATATTGAGTCGTACATTTTTGTTTTTCTTCAAAGAAAGTAAAAAAAAAAACAACATTTTTCCCCAGATTTTTCTTGAATCACGTTTAATTTTCCGGATCCCAGTGGGCTGATCTCCCTTTCTCTGCCTTGTTTCAACAAATTCATGCCTGTTCGCAGAAAAAGAAAAAAAAAATCGCGAAACAGGTGAAACTGCATTGGGAATAAGACAAGATTTTAACACTGAAGGTGAGACTAAATGATGTACAATGGAGACTTTGTGACCCGAACACAACAGGCAGTAGCTGTGGATACTGTTTTGCCAACATCAGTATTTGAGTGTAGAACCAGACTTTAAAAATGTTTAGGTAGCAGCATACCTGAACCTCTTCTACAGTCATTTAGCATTATCTCTCTGGCTCTACCCTGAATTCACCCTTTTTTTTTTGTATTTGAAGGGAATCTGAGGTCCAGTAAACGTCCTGTAGACTGACACTCTAACTCACCATAGTAATGTACCTATAATAGATTGAAAATGTATTATTTTGATTGGATTTTGATTGTTAATGAGCTAGAGACTGGCTAAGTCTGCAGTATCACCCAACACTGATGGAAATCTGTGGTAGCGTGGGTAATGCTCACACAGCCAGTGTATCACACTAATGGCCTTTATTATTAAATATTGAATATTAGCTGGTCAGTCTCGTCCACACCTGATGTGATAGAGGTTTCTGCTACATCTGTAAAAGCTACAATGGATTTTTTTTTTCTATGCACATTTTATTCATTCACATAACTAAGCAATAATGTTTTGTGTAAATAAATCCGTCTTTTGAAAGTCTGAATGTACACCAGAGTTTGCCCTGATCATGAAATAGGTGTGGTGAGTCGTCCTACCGTGAAACAAGCTGCTAAAATCAAAGGACTTTCATTCATCTGGGGTTCAGAGGAGAGTTTTTAAGTTTCCCATGATGGTCTAAATGCTGTTTCATTGGGATTTTTTCCACCCTGGCAAAAGAGTAAAGTTTGAGGTTTACTCTGAGAGCTTATTTCTTGAAGCTTTGTGGCACAAAAACAGTCAAGTTGGAACAAGAATATGGGCACAAAATGTTGCTACCGGCCTTCAGACACACACATATCAGTCGCATTGCACACAATGATATTTGATGATTTGTGGTGAATGAATTAGCCTTTCACCTGACCTGCCAATACACTTTATAATGTATTTGTTGTTAAAGTGTATAACATCACCTCATGTCATGATGTGCAGTATACAACAAGTCTCTGTAAGCATGCAAAAAACTCTAAATACGTTAAACAATAGAACTAGGCAATATATGGATATTATATTAATATTGTGATTAGAGACTATCATCTGGGATTTTGAATATCATAGTATGACGTGATATTACTGGTGAAAATAGCAAAGGGACGCAGTTTTCTGAACTTATTAAGAGTGTCGTAGCTGTTATTTGCTGTACCTGCTTGGTCATCATGTCCACATTACTAATGTTTATCAAAACTCTCTTCTGAGTAAATAAATTGTGAAAGCAGCAGTGATCACGGCACGGCCTTTATCGTGCAACCACATGTGCTTTAAGGGAAACACCACCTAATTTAAGGTTTTCTTAAATGATATACCAGTGATGCAGGTCAGTCTGCACAATGTCAGAAAGTGTGCATCCTGAAATCCTGTATATCAGTGTTGGGGTGATTTGAGGAAGTATTTTAAAACACACAGACAATGTTGGGTTGAAGATTAAAGTTTGAGGTCTCAAGATGACTCAGAACTTCAATTTCAGCCCACAATGTGATGAAGTTTCATAGCAGAACGTAGGCATCCACCGTGACTTTTAACATCTGTCCCAGTTCATTCAGCTGAGTTGTACCAGATGACAGAACTATTAAAAAAAAAAAATAAAATAAAAAAAATCTTAAACTCAGGGGTGTCACCCTTTAAATTTACTCTGCTTTCTAAGGTGTTTTCTAGTTGTGTTGTTCAGACCACTGATGACTGACCACATGTGCACTTGCTGACATAAGTCAGGTACTAAATGGATTAATATAGCGACTTGATTCCTTTAAGGTGATTTTGGAGAAAGAAATTAAATGTATTTTTACTACCAAGACTGATGTTGAAACCTCTGCTTTTAATTTTGTGTGTGTGTGTGTGTGTGTGTGTGTGTGTGTGTGTGTGTGTGTGTGTGTGTGTCAGCTCCTCCCCATTCTTGTTACCAAGCACCTCTTTGACACAGGAAACAGAGGGGCAAAAGGTGTTGACAGCGAAACCTCAATAAGACAGACGTGTGTGTGTGTGTGTGTGTGTGTGTGTGACAGAGAGAGAGAGAGAGAGACAAAGAGACTGTCTTCATCTTCCCAGTCTGCAGGGCTAATCACTGCTCAGAAACATTTGTCCATCATTCACACTCCTAGCAGTTTTAAATGCATACTCAATACAACCTCATTTTGCTGTGTAGCTTGCATTTTAAGGAGGATTTTCTCTGAAAGGGGCTCAAGTAACATTTTTTGGCCCAAAATTCTGCTTTTTTTTTGAGTAGTAAGCTCTTGTTCAGCTCTTCAAAAAAAATCCTATGCTAATATTTGTCATTTAACCCTATAAAGCCATTTGTATCATATATGATACACATTATCAAATAACACATTCCGTTTTCAGTTTAATCAATACTTGACCAAAATACTGTTGTATACCTTTGGACACTTCCCCTGTTCACGCTGGACCATACCATTGGCACTTCAAGTACATATCATATATCATACACCAGAAAGGTCGTGTAATAACATATTTTTTGATTTTTCTTTTTTTATATATATTTTGTTATAGGATTAAATAAAGGGTTCAGTTTCAAAAAATTGGAATTTTCTGCCAATTCTTTCATAGTTCAGGCTTTATAGGGTTAAGGCAAAAAAAAAAAAAAAAAAAAAAAACCCTTGTGGGGCTCCCAGGGTTCCTCAGAAAAATTAGGAATAGTTTAGTTTCACTTTAAGTCAGTAGAAAATGTTATGTAAGGTTGTAAGGTGTCATCTTTTATAGGGAGCATCTTTTGTCCAACAGAGCAGAGCAGAGCGCGGATGGGGCTGAATTTTTTTTGCCTGAGATTTTGCTTGTCCTCCATCATTGTGTTACATTTACCGCCTGAAATAGCTTACAGGTGGCCTTCAGCATCGTCACATAAACTCCAATACTACACAGGAAGTTGGTCCATCATATTTCGCTGAAATAACACCGATGTGACGAACCCAACCATCATTTCTAAATATTTCTCCGAACCCGACCGTTAAACTCTAGATGCCTTTGTTTTACAGCTGCAGCATTGCATCAAATAGACAATCTCAGAATGTCTTTTTCGGCTCTTTGGAAACCTCGGGATCGCCACTTCTTCTAAAATCTAAAATAAATGTGGGCGCATTTGTTAACGACGAACCCACCGATGGGCGCGACGGGACGGAAGATGTCAAAGCTTGAAAACAGCTGACAAACTAGCGTGGCGACGGAAGGTTTCGTCTGAGATTCATGACTGCATGGGAACGTCGGGGTGTCAAAAGGAGACTTGATTGCAATTGTTCATTGCGGCGTCTTTGCCTGTTTTGTTTGACTGTCAGTGACACAGAGAGAAAGAGAGAGAGAGAGAGAGAGAATGCATTCATTAATCAGCATCGTAGCTGCGGGGTCACTTGTACGACCGTTTGTCATGGCGTCGCTGCCTTTGTGCCGCTCCGACTGACAACCGAGAGCAAAACAACGCTTTATCAGCCCCTCTCTCTCTCTCTCTCTCTCTCTCTCTCTCTTTTAATGTGTCTCGCTCTCAGGGAGAACATCATGGAAAATAAAGGGAGATAAATTGGTCCTCATCTGTCATCACTCCTTTCTCTGTGTGTGTGTGTGTGTGTGTTTCTCACTTTTTGTCAGCCTTCTCTCTTTGTGCATGCACCTCACACACACACTGCCAGTCACTTGCACTCGCTGACACACATTCTCTCTCCCTCTTACTCTCTCTCCCTCTCTCTCTCTCTGGCACCCTGTGACTCTCTTTAGCAACATATCTGTCATTCACTCATTGGTACACACACACACACACACACACACACACACACACACACACACACATAAACCCTATAGTCCTCCCCTTCTCCTCCCCAAACTGCTGGAAAGCATTAGCCCCATGCCAGGCAGCATTGTTGGGTGCACACACACACACACACACACACACACTGAGCAGCCAAATCTCATCCTCTTATACCGTCACTCAGCACCATTTACTGCCTCAGTTGGGGTTAAGGCTCTGTGTGTTTGCATTTGTGTGCTGGTGTATGGGACACACACACACACACACAAGCACACTGAACTGAATCCCATTCCTTCACTGTCATTCAGCACCATTTAAGGCTGACTCAGCAGGAGTCAATTCACAGTGTGTGTGTGTGTGTGTGTGTGTGTTGGCAGGGGCGGTTGCTCAGTCTTCTCAGTTATAATCTACCTTTAATCCCTAATCCTCTCTTTATGTGAGGAAAAAGAAGAAAAGAGGGAGACCCAACAAATGTATGACAGGAATTAAAGGCTAGTGTCTTAATTGCAGTATTCAAAAGTGCGCCAGCAAAAGTGATAATCATTTTTGCATGAATAAATTTCTGTTTTGCTACCCCGCTATCACTGATTGATACAACATAGGATTCAATCTGTAGCTGTTTAACCCTTTAAACTTGTTTTTCCTTTAATTTTCCCCTTAAATAGTTTATTGAACAATGTCACATCCATTTTCTGTATCTTCTGGTTGCAGTAATTCATCAAACCTGTATTGAGGGAATTTTTCAAACCCAAGATGTCATCATTTTATAGCTGCAGCATTCATTCAGATAAAATACCTGGCTGTCTCGTGCATCATTTTATACACACTTCCTTACAGCTCAGCAGGTTATATTCGCTGTCTTTGGAGATCTTGTGGTCTGCACTAGAATTTAAAATGAAGTTTGGTGGGCTTGAACTGTGCAGCCAACATTTGTAATGATGTACCCGCTAATGGGACTAACAGGGCTGCAAAACGAAAGCTTTTTACATTTGCTGCTGAGTAAAAAGCCTCGGTTCCTGCAGAGGGAGGCTTGGTCTAACAGTTGTACGTCGGGCAAGTGCACTATTGCAGGTTTATGAGGGCTAAGACGTATACTGAGTGCAGGTTGGCCTCCTAAAATAACAAATCAGCAAACTTTCCATTGTGCTTAAGGTGTGGCGCCCCTTTTTTTCTGGAGTCCAGATTTCATGCAAGGAATGTTGAGGCTGTTTCTAGTGAACCAACGCCCCGTTAACACATTTTAAAGTGGAGTTTCTTTCATTCTACAAAGTTGCTGGTGAATTTATTTTTCGGAGGCACGAGTTGGTGGACAAGGTCTGAAATTTGTCAGAGTTGCAGTTTGTGCATAATTGTGTGAATTCTGCGTGTATGAGAACGAATCAATCTGTGTATATGTCAAAATGTCATTGGGATTATCAGTGGCCATTAGAAAGATTAATGGCAATTTCTGGCATCCCTTTTTGTTTGGTGCTGTCTGCCATGTTTGTAGCTTTCTACTGGATGTCGTGCTACCAATCTGGCACTGCATGCTGTGATTGGCTGGGAGCTACACTCCCACTGCCCAAAGGTCAATGCCCAGAAGAGTCCCAGCAAGAAGAAACAAGAAAATCCAGGCAGAGGGCAGCGTCTCTGCAGACACACACACACCAACACACACCTCTAGTGGGTCATAAGTGATGATCGAGAAGGATTGTTTTTTTCATTCTGCCTTTAAGGTCAAATTATGCTTCAATGTTTGAAGTGGCAAAGTGGCCTAAGCTGGTGTGAGTATTTAAAGTTGTGTTAGAGAGTGAAGAGCTGAGCTGATCGCTGCAACAGTGGACAGCGCCAGGAAAATGTTATTAATTCTGCGTTAATGAAGCACAGACAAAAATGAAAGAAATTATGTTTATAGTATCTGAAAGAGGGAGAGAGAGTGTGTGTATGCTCTCACACACACTGACAGGGTCTAAAAGTAATCCTTTGACATATTTCGAACCATGAATTTAGTAACTTCTTGGAGTTTGACTAATCTGGGGATGAGCTGGCAGCATCAAAACAGATTTGCAAACGTCCTCGGTTCCAGCTGGATGAGGAGAGACGGCACGCCGGCATCAGGTTGTCGTCACTCCCAGTGGAAATGTTGGAAAACACAGAAATGGCACTAAGTGGTTCTGGCGGACCAATCACAGAGCTTTCCTGAGCGAGTGGAGGAATACCACCACAGACACATCTTTGTAATGTCTGCATGAACGCAAAATGTAGAGATTTATCAGCATGTGACAGCCGCAATCATCTTTGTGTGAGCTAGTTTGGTATTGGCTTGAATGTAAGAAACATTTGTTTACATGTCAGAGGTCGGTACGATAGTTTTGATCTCTTGTGGGAGCTATTTTCACTTTCTTTATCTGATTTGTAGTCCATATATCACCAAATGATATCCAACCTCCCCCTCAGTCTTGAAAATTAGACACAGACAAACAGATGGCTTCAAACAAGCAGCTTAACAGTTCAGAAACTTGCTTGGTGCAGGAGGTGGGGAATGTACTGTATGCTGAGCAAATGATTAAGATGGACGTGCTTTCGGCTCCGGCCAACTGTGTGTGACTGTCTGAGTGTGCGTGAGTGTGTGTGTGTGTGTGTGTGTGTGTGTGGGTTGCCACCATTTGGTGGTTTTGGAAAGCTAGACCGCTGCGACCACAGCATTGCTCAGTTTGAGTGTTGACCACTCACTGCAGAGTTCCCATGACACTCAAGACTCATTTACGTCTGTGTTAGTGAGCGAGATGTGTGTATGTGTGTGTGCGTGAGAGAGTGTGGGAGTGATGTGTGTGTGTGTGTGTGTGTGTGTGTGCAAATCGGCGACATGGTTGCAGTGGAAATAGTGAGCGCTCTACATTTGGCTGGTTTGGCTATAGGAGCCCCGTGTGTGTGTGTGTGTGTGTGTGGTGGGGTTGGCGGTGGAGGTTGGGGAAGGAGAGGAAGGTAGAACAAGGGCCATGTGGCACTCATTACCACAAGGAAAGAAATAAAGAAAGAAAGAAAGAAAGAAAAAGAGAATATTTTCCTCCATCTTGTTGCAGTGGCTTTTGATGTTAAGCTTCTGTCAAACTGTCCAGGTCATTCTTTCCTGCAGGCTACAGTGTGAGCAGTGTGGTCATTTTGTTATTCTGTGTGTGTGTGTGTGTGTGTGTGTGTGTGTGTGTGTGCAAAACAAGGAAGCCTTGCATGTAACATTGCAGTTTCTCTAGGAAATTTTCAAATTCAAATTAACTTTTTTGGGGGGCATGTCAGGGGTCAGATCCATGCTGGCAAAGCCATAGAAATGAATGATAATGCTAGAAACGTTTACAAATATTAAGCATGAGAACATTGGGCGACAGTGAGCTTTTGCTACAACCATCAACACATGTTGCACGTAATGTTGCACACCATCCATTTTCCTCCACATGGAAATGTTTAAAAGCAGGGTTATTGTATTTATTTGATGGAGGTATGTGTTTCTTATGAGGTGTAATGTAGCAGGATTCTGTCTCAGTCTCTCCCTGATTACAGTGTACACCCCCCAACTCTCTCTTTTTCTTCCCCGTCTCTCTCTTTCCACCCCCTCTCCACTTTTCTCCTACCCCCATCTCCTCATACCGTTAATTAGACCGTCTCAGCCAATTATGCTCCGCGAATTCCGCGTGACGTCGCGTACCCCTGCTTCTCCCTCATCTCCAAAGTGCCCGTGTAGGAGGAAGATGCTTCACTGAGGGCAGAGGGAGGACAAAGGGAAGGAAGAGGTGAAAAACAAAGTCAGACAGCATATACTCTCTCTCTCTCTCCCTTTCTCTCCCTCTGTCTCCTTCTGTCTGCCACTCTGTCTCTTTTCCCATCATGCTGGACTCGCTCATATTCCTCCTGGAGAAGCTTTTCCTCCTCGCCCACATCAAGGTATCCAGCCTGCTGTCTCCGCCTGAACGGGAGAAAGGAGACGCGCCGCTCACCAAGCGCTACGATCGCGATGACGGGCTCCCTCAGGCGCCCGGCGGCCCGCAGAAGCTCCAGCGGGGCGACCTGCTGGAGGTGCCGCGAACTCTCTTCACCCATTTCGGCATCTACCTGGGCGACAACCGGGTGGCGCACCTCATCCCGGACATCCTGCCGGTGCTGACCACCGACACCCGGCAAATCCAGGAGATGGTGACCAACACTCGGCTGCTGCTGGGCGTGCTGTCCAAGCAAGCCAGCATCCGGGTGGACTCGGTGGAAGACTTCGCGTACGGCGCGGGGATCCTGCTCAACGCCATGGACCGGACCATGCGCAGGAGCCCGCTGTCCAGCGAGGAGGTGGCCCGGCGGGCGGAGAGGCTGGTCGGGACCGTATCGTACAGCCTGCTGTGGAACAACTGTGAGCACTTCGTCACCTACTGCCGCTACGGCACGGCGGTCAGCCTGCAGACCGACAAGGTGAGAAGACTTTATCCCGGGGTGCCGCTTTTAACGCGCGGCGCGGGAAACCAGACGGCTGTCTTTGATGTAGCGCACGGAAGTTCATTGATGATGCTGATTGCTGTTGCTCACTGTAGAGAGCTAAATTTTTGTATTTTCACATGCCCAAATAAACATAGCCCCATCTGTTGCAGAGCACGGGCACGTATTTCCAGGCTCCTATATATTTTTATCAATCTGCATTTTCCCTCGATTAATAATTCATTAGGCGAATAATAACCTGTATGTCATCAGTCACTGCTTCTTAAGCAAATAGAGGGATGTTTGTAAATTTTGCCGTAACTGATACCAGATGCTGAAACGTCTTCCAAATGAACTGACTCCCCCGGCTGTAAAATTTTACGCACGGGAAACCAGACAACTGCTGTTGGTGGAACCTTTACGCACGGACCAGAGGTTAATTGAGAATGTCTCCACCAGCAGCAGGGGGCAGGCGGTTGTGTTTGTTCGTCTCCTTTGGCCGTGTAAAACGCACAAAGCTCCCGTTTTTTTCCACCAATTTGGCCGCGTTTATTGGCGCACGCGTACCTGGTTTTCACGTGCAGATGCTACTATTGCCAATACTGTTTGTAAAGAAGAGTTTTATGCATAATGTGATATATTTATGATGTTGGGTGAAAAGTAAACAGCGATGTGAAACACACCCAGAATATGATCAAACAATTGTGTGTTTGTCATCGCATGTGGTTCACCAGCTTCAGGGCTCAGATTGAGGATTGGTTTGGTTTCATTTGGTTTCGCTGCACGGTGAGAAATCAGGACGGCATAAAGAGAAGGAAGGTCGCACTACATGCAGGTGACATTGGGGGAAAAAAATCACCAGGGCTTATAAAGTAATCTATCTTCTATGAATGCATTAAATCAAGATGACAAAGGAAAAGTCAACTCAAGTAGACCACAGAAGCTTAATGGCAACACAGCACAATGTAGTAGGAAATGGTATAATAAGAAAATAAAAGGGAAATAATTTACTTTAAACGTTCTGGACAGAGCAATTCTAGTTATTTCTTAGTAAATTCCTCTTTCCTTTATTCCTTGCCATGTCTCCCAGGTTTTAACACATCCATAACCCACAGAATATTGTTGATGGTCACCTTAAAGTCATTACTGAGTGAAACAGGCACATTGCACGCTATAGGAATATTATAAGAATTTTATTATGGAGATGCTTGGTTCTGGCATGCCTGGCAAAAACTAAAATGTTCAGCCAAGCCTCTACAACCCCCTTTCCCTCTCTGCCCTCCTCCTTGTTCTTCCCTGATTTATTTTCTTTTTTTTTTTTTTTTTTTTTTTTTTTTTTGCTTTTTAAGGTGGGATGAAAATCCAGCGTCACTGGGTCAGGACGTTCTGTTTTAAGCACAGGGAAAAATCTAGGTCGCTCCTTGGAAAGCCCTGAGAACAAGGGCTCCATTGAAATGGGTGTCGCCTTGCCAAAGCACTGCAGTATTTTTGGGCTGGAGACACACAGACAGAGGTGATTTTAAGCAGAGCAGCAGCTGCCAAGGAGCCAGACAGACAGACAGACTGATTAATTGAGGCAGTGGTTCCCAAAGCGGGGCCCGGGGACCTCTAGGGGCCCTTGAGCGAGTTCCAAGGGTCGTCAAGTAAAATTAGGGATGGTTAAACGTGCTGTGTGTGGCTTTGTAACAACTTTAAATCATAGTCACGTTATTTTAAGACATTCGTAAAGGTACCAATATGACATTACGCTGCATTTTACATTATGAGCCACCAGTTCACATTTGGTGGGAAGTATGCTGGATTACTGTACAGCTCAAAATATGGAGAAGACTTTGTTAATAATAATGACATTATAACGGTGGAAGGAGTAAAAGTTTGTTGGAAAAAATCACTTCTTGCATGCAGGGGGGATTAAGGGGGGATTAAGCAACAGGGCCGATGGGAAATGTGGTCTTTATATGGAGAAACACAAGTGTTTGGTCTCATTTGTGCACAGAGACTAAACCAACGTTAACTTGATAGTGATGTACAGATTTTTTAAAAAGTTTCACACACAGTAGCACCTTTAAAACTCACCACAATTTAAAAATTTAACATTTTAATTTAATTTCACTGACGTTTTTTTCACTCTGGCACAAAACTGAATGTCTTAATTTGGGGGTCTATGACATCAGGACATTTTCAGACCCCTGCAGCCCCCAGCCAGTCAGGACTGAATCAACATCTGTGGTTTAGCATTCATTTAAAACCATAGCTGGAGGACAGAGACACCGAAAATCTCTTTGACTTCACTTTCCCCCATAGCCTAAATATTTTACCATAATGCACTCTGAGTGTCATTTGATAGCTTCAGAGTCAAGGCTTAAATGTATTCCAGGTCACTGATTCCCAAAGGGGGGGGCACAGGGGCCCCCAGAGATCCTTGAAAGGTCTCCAGTTGGTCCCAGAGCAAAATAAACAAGTGAAATTTTGTTATTAATTTGTTTTATTAAATTTGTCAACCAGTGTGGTGAACACACAGATGAAAGTTTGCTGATTTGTCAATGCAGGGAAGCTCGTGGAAACACTATGTGGTGAAGTGTTTAGTTTTCCTGCTAATGTTTTGCAAAATTAGTTGTTTTTTATTCAAATATTTTTGATGGGGGAAGGCTGCAGGCTCCAATTAGTGAGTGCAATTAATGATCTAGATTCACGTTTACATGGTTTTAGTGTTCAAAGATGGCAAAAGTTGTGTAAAGCATACAAAATAACTTATTTGAATTAATTACTTGGCATTTAAAGGGCTTGTTTTTGCAGTGTGGAACTTCTCCTCAACCTCATCCTCTTCTCACTCCCCACTCTGTACATGCTGGAGATCTAATAATGATAAAAACAAAATCTGTGCATCACTTTTCAAAATAGAAACAAGCATGCAAAAAATGCTGTAAATCTGAATTGCATGGATCTAGGTATCGCATTGCAGTTTTGTTGCTGTCAGTTCAAATATTTTTCATTTGTAATTCTGTAAAATTTAAACATTTTTTCTTTTTGCTCTGTCTTCTCTCTTCTTCCTGTCTCTGCAGTTTTGCGAGTGTCTAAAGTCCCTCATCCAGGACCAGCGAAACGTTTTCCTGACGGCGTTCCTGGGAATCCTGTCCATGGTGTGTTTGGGGATATCCTCCAGCACCGCCCTGCCCACCCTCCTCATCCCCTTCACCCTGTGGATGGCCAGCTAGACCAGCCTGGATCACACACACACACACACACACACACAAACTCACACACATATACACAAGCTCAGTATCAAGCCTTGCCATGACACGTTTGGACAGTGTTTGTCAGTGTGTGACAAAAGTTGCGCCACCGTGATGAAAGAGGGACAAAAAATGATTATAATGTTTACGCTGCTTCCTGACAAAATAGAGAAAATGGAAATTATAATAAAAAATTTTCAGGTTTTTTTTTTTTTTTTTTAATCACCGAAGTCCCACCCACACTGTTTGATTGACAGATGATCTCTGGGAACTACAGTGTAGGAACAGCCACAACAAATAGTCCTTAGCAACAAAGATGGGGAAAAAAAAAGATTTTATATTTTATGAATTATTATATTATATTTGACACATTTTGTATAGTATCAAGTTCAGTGGGTGTTTTGTCAGGAAGGCGATGACATTATAATCTGTTCCTGTTGTCATTCTTCCAACATAGTGGCGTGTCCTGTGTAACTGCTGGTAACCGCCCTCCAAACATCGCATGACCGGCCTCCATTCTGCAAGTAAACATTTCAGGAGACCGAGAAACCACAGAATTAGAGTGAGTAGGACCGGCGTTCCCATCCAGATGTGCAGTCATGTCATTCATGTGGCACATTTCAGATGGCTTCCCTTAACGTCTGATAGTGCTTGGTGGTGAGAAAACGCAGGATGGGTCTGACAGCAGGCGTGTCGCCACGGCAACAGCATCATCGGATTGTTCTCATTTATTGACCAAACTTAAAACAATGCACATTTCAATGTATTATTTTTTTTAAATTGTAATTTACCCAGGGAAGGTTTGCTGAGATGATACTGACATAGTCCAGTGAAAACCGCACATCTCCAAAAGGTCCTGTTAGCAACAAGTATAAGAAAAAAACAGTCTTGTTGACAGCTTAAATGCAACTTAAATGCCACATGTTTGACTTCATCTAATTGGTTTTTAATGGGTTTCATCGGCCCGAGGCTTGAAGAACTTTCTCAACCCACACACGAGCATATGATCCTTCTTATTCCAATTAAAAACATGAAAAAATACACATTCCCAGAACAACCACAATCTGCTGCTCGGCTTCTACCGAACAGTCCACCGATTATTTTTGTTGCCGTCTTAACTGCACCAAAGGAGATGACGATGACGCGACCCAGGGAGGGATCCTTTGCCGTTCCGTCCACTGTAAATCTCTGTTTTTACGTCGCACCGCAGACTGTATACTCCACTGTTTACAATGAAACCGTTGTAGGGATCACAGACAGCCGAGTGCCTTCACGTTTCTGCTCAGCATATCATAACCTCAGCCCGAATCGAACCCTCTGCACTCTTTGACTTTTTATACAGGCTAAGCGCTTCTGTAAATATTTTGTAGATATTGTTCGCGACTTGATTGTTTCCTAACAGTCAAAAACTTTTGTACAGAATTTTTTTTTTTTTTTTGGACATCATAACACTTTATACTGTTTTCTATGTAAATAAAAGGAGTTGACAGAACTTGTCGTGTCTTTGATTTTGAAAGATGATAAATACATAAAGCCGGGAAGAGACTTGAAACAGATGTTTTGGGTGGTGAGAGGTCTTTTTCACTTGAATTGCCATGGAAATACTGTATGGTGTATGTTTTTTTAAAAGTGTGTTAGTCATCCATTAGGAATATGAACCTCCACTGACTACTGCAACAACATCGATGGGTTTCAGGCACAGCTTATGGTGGCCTGAGATTGACACAAACATTACAGGAAGTTTCTGTGAATGTGGTTGTTAGTTCCTAGGCGCTGAGTTCTGCCTCTGAACTCTGAGTCAGGGCTGCCTCTCTGTGTTTACCAAGCACACACAGTCTTAATCCCAGTGTCTGTCTGATTCATCCCATCCAACACATGGCTCTCAGCTGTTCATGTTACACTGTTTCTGTTTTGGTTTCCTCTTCCCATGTAAGCACCAACGCATCAGATACTTCTCTGTTCCCCCTCCCTCTGTGTCTTCCTGTTTTGTTTTTTTTTTTGTCTCATGCCTTTTTCTATTCTCTCATTCTACTGTTATCACTTCACTCTTTTCTCTCCCTCCCTCCAACAGTCTTCTTTCTACTCCTTGTATCCAGGACTGGCCACCAGATTTCCACTATACTGGTTGCAAAAAAAAAGTAAGAACGTATGAAAGACAGTGGAGAAAAAAGACCTCTATTTCCCTCTTTATTTATTACCTCAATAAACATTTTACCCTTTAGGTTGAAAACTAATTTGATGATTTTTTAAATAATTTTTTTGTAAAGACATGTATTTCAAATACATGGCACACTGTGCAAATAAGAGACCTGTGAGGTTTATTTTTTCACTTTGACAGAGCTAGGCTAATGACTCCCATAGACTTCAAGTCTTTATGCTAAGCTAACACGAAGTGCTACCCATAGGAACATAACCACTGGACATACAGATGTGAAAATGGTATAAAACATCTTGTCTCAGTCTGCATAAGTCGGTAAAAGTGGTATTATGCCTGAAAGGTTATCAAGCAGTCACGTACGACTTTCATGTAGGATTGTAATACAAGCTGCTGAGCGCTCAGCATATCCTTTACATCCAGGTGGTAATGATTACATAAGTCAACAGCCTATTTTCCAGCTATTCTTGTGAGCTTTGTTCGGTGATTAGACAGGACAAAGGAGGGCACAGACTGGAACTGCTATTGGGAAACTCATAAATGTCACTGGTTCTGTGATTGGAGTGTACGTGTGTGTGTTTGTGTGTGAAAGGAATTGAGAAATTGTCCCGCTAGACTTGCTCAACAATAATCCCCAGTGCTGGCAATGCAACAGTGCTTTCCTTTTCTGGCTAGAGATGATCAGTGGCTTTGTTAAATCTTTTTTTTTTTTTTTTTTTTTTATCCAGTAAAGGTCACATTCACACATTGCATAGATTTATAAGTTTATTTACTTGATTTGTACTCCTGACCAGTTGTTGGTGGCAATGCACCTTTAAGCTATTTGCCAACCGCCATAAAACAAGAGGAAGAAGATGATGCAATATAGGAAAGGTCAGTCCCTTTGTTTTGGGAGCAATCCTTGGTCATGTCGCTATTTTGCTCTCCAACCTTGCCAACATAAGTTTATTCACCCTGTAACCATGGTGTCCCTCAGTAACATCCTGAATTTACAAGAACAAGAGATCATCACCAGTTAAGACATGCATAAAATGTTTTGTTGTTGCCGGGGTGATTAGCCTACATGGTATCTGATTCAACGGAGCAACTCTCACTGTAATAAAAAGGAAATGTGTTTTGTGAAAATGAACTGTTCAGATTTATCCTTACATCACATAGGACAAATCCAGGAGTGATTCTGGTCATAATCATAAAACATAACTGATGTTGACTTTTGGCAGAAAGTGCTCATAATCCAAGATGGCCTAGTATCTCTAACAGGAATTTCCTTCTTCTTTTTTATCCTATTGACTTGAGGGCACTATGCGCAATACAGTTGAGAATGAGTAGAACTTGTCCTTACTTTCCGGCCTTTTTCATTTTATCCCTCTCAAAACTGTTGAATGAAAAGTTGTTTCTGACCATGATATCAGTAAAAGAAATGTTAACAACCAAAATCTCCTGTTGAAGTTCATCCAATAAATGAAGATCTGCCAGCTGGTAGGCCCGTATTAATCCATATGTCACCTATACTTTGAATGTTTATCATTCTCCAGTACTCTCATACCCCAAACCCTACCACTTACAATACCCCAGGCTCAGTTTAAAGTGAAGACAGACAGATAACAAGTTGACATAATGTAAATGGATAGTGCTGACCTCTACAATCACCTAACTCGAAATTACAAGTTGTAATTTTAGGCATCATTTTACAGCTCTGGTTTCTCTTAATTAGGTTTTAAGTGATGATAGTGATGATAAAATGGCAGAAAGCTAATTTTATTGTTATATGATAAGATAGATGTATCAAGATAGATAGATCACTTAGCCAAATGACCACCCAAAATGTAAAAAAAAAAAAAAAGACATAACAAACCTATAATGTCAAAACTCTTATTTCTTATTCACTTTCTGTTGAGGATTTTAGTAAAAATTTTGAATGGTTTACAGTAAAATTCTGGTCATATCTTGCGCACTGCACCTTTAATAATCACTGAATGTTTTCCTCAGCAAAGTGTGAGAAAGCAAATACTGCTGCACACGCTTTGGTTTTGGTTGTCCTCCTGGGAGAAAATTGAGAGTTTCTTCTTCTTTCGTTCATCCATTTTCCTCAAGTTGACATTGTCGCATGTCTGAAATGTACAAGTTTGAGATTCTGAGTTCAGTGCAGCAAAACCCCCAGCCTTGCATACTGTGTCTTTAATTTCACACTCTGTTGCAGTATTGGGAGCACTGCAGCTGCCATGAAGAACTTCTGAGTGAAAACAGGAGGAACCACTATGGAAGAAATGAAAGTGACAGGACTGCTGTTTGGTCATATTTGTTGGCAAAATTTCCCAAGCGACATCGGTTCAAAACGTCACCCTCAGCTGTAGGTGACCAAAATGCACACCTCCTACCCTGGATCAGGCTTAGTACCGTTTTCTAATCCTCTCTCTCCTGCTCAGCCCCTCCCACCCAAAGAATAAAACCATCTATGAGGTGACCGCCACACTTTCCCTTAACTGGTTTCTCTCTCTCCTCCCCTTGAGGCCATGTTCCCTCTGCAAGTCCTCGCTCTGCTCTTCATCGCAGCCCAGAGGGATGACCAGAGGGTGACGGAGAAGGAGAAGGAGAAAGAGAAAGAGAAAGAGAAAGGGGGAGAACAGGAGAGAGAGGGGCAGAAAGGGAAGGATACAGAGAGTAAGTATGATTTGATGTTCCAAAGGGGAGACCTATTGGAAGTCCCCAGGACCTTGTTCACTCATTTTGGGATATACCTAGGGGGAGGCCGGTAAGTCTGACTGGACTGGACTGTCCTGTGTGATGCTGTCCTGCATGGTGCTGCACTGGGGGGAGAAACTATATAGAAACTCATACGATGGATAAATTCAGTGAAATGATCTGATTGGTCAAACATTTTTGTCAGTATGCACTGTAAAACTGTGTTATAGCTGTAGGACCTTATAGGATGTTGTGATAGAAATGATGATGATGCACCTCAGTACAAGGCAATTGTGATTCTAATGCAAACTTCTTCAAATGTCCTCTTCTCTCATCTCTTCCTCTCTGCCTTTCCCTCATCCTCAGAGTCGCTCACTTCATCCCAGACATCCTGCCTGTCGTTTCCGATGACGAGTGGGAGATCAAACAGATGGTCACCAACAACAGACTCATACTGGGAGTGCTGGCCAAGGTATTGGATGGTTGCTGCGTCCATTTGAGCCAGTACATTGCGCATCGATGCCCACTACATCAGACAGGAAAATGGTGCGAGAAAAATTGCCAAATGTACAGTTACTGAAGTTATCTGTGATGGTACGCGAACTTGTGTGATGCTAATTTACACTCAAAGCAATACTGCATTTTTTTCAGCACAAACCCATGCAGAAACGCTCGTACAAAGTCTAACTTATATGATTTTCTTTTCACTTTTATATGCTTAATACTTTGCATCTGACTGCTTTTATAGTGTGAAACCTATAACACATGTCACCACCAACTCATTTCAACATTCATGCATAATGTTGTGATGAGTGGCTCATAAGTTACTTGCTATGATAATGGCTACATGCCTACTAGTGAGAAACCTGGCTTGACATGTGAGAGGTAGAACATGTACCAATCTTATTAAATACCTATAAATCTTTTCAGTGTGGGAAATTGGCAGTGAGATGTTTCAAACTGAACTTTTTCCACTTCAAAACAGAAATTCTCCAAGGTGTTCAGGAGACAGCTTTGTATTTTGCTTTTAAATTTTGATTAATCATTTTCTGTGCACTGAGAAGATTTCTTGCCAGTGGCCATGGTGTCTCAGCTGGGATGGGAGACTTTTTTTTTTTTTTTTTTTTTTACTAATTTAGGCTGATAAGACAAAAAAAAAAAAGTGCAGGTTGAAACTACAAGTTTATCAACAACAGAAACCAGAAAACTTAACATTAAAATACCACGAAATAGAAGCTTGTGGAGGTAATCCCCAGGTTCAAACACAAACTAACTCCTTTCTCATCCCCTCAGTGTGCCAGTGTGAGGGTTGACACTGTGGAGGACTTTGCCTACGGATCAAAGATTCTCGTTAATACGATGGATAAGGTAAAGTTGATAGAGGAAATAATTACAAAATTTACTGGACAATTTTAAGTCAAACAGTCAGATATGTAATGCCGGTGATAGTAGTAGTGGTAGCAGTAATACAAGTGAGCCAGTATTGGAGAAAAAATATTGTAATAGTACTGAAAGTGGTAGTAGTAATAGTAGTAGTAATGGTAGAAGTCGCAGTACTAGCACCAGAATTAGTAGAGGTAGTTGTATCACTAGTAGTAGAATAATAATTGCAGAAGAAGTAGTAGTAGCAGAAGTAGAAATAGTGATATGCATAGCAGTAGTTGTAGTTTCTTTGGTTCTAGTGACAGTACTAATAGAAATTTTCACAGTGGGTGTAGTGGTAGTAGAAGCAGGCTTTAGTAGCAATAGAATGTAGTAGTCTGCTAAAGTACATAGTAGAAGTAATAATAGTAATAGTAAAGTAAAAGTGGTAATCGTAGAAGTAGTAGTAGCAGTAGTGGTAACAATAACAGTAGAGGTAGTAGTAGTAGTTGTTTTTCGCAACAGCACTAGTAGTCTACTAATAGCAAAAATTTTAGAAGTAGGTGTAGTAGTAGAAGTAGTCTAGTAATAATAGTGATAGTGGAAGAAGTAGTAGCTGTAGTTGTTTTAGTAGTAGTAGTAACAGTAACGGTGGATGTGGTGGTAGTATAATCAGAGCAGTATTAGTGGTAGCAGCAGGAATATTCTGTGTACTTTTTGGATTAACAGTGTTCTGCAGTTTCCTAACTTCCCTGTTCATTCCAATGGGCCAGGTGTGCAGCCGTCCACCGCTGCAGGGAGACGAGGTGGCCAGGAGGGCTGAGAAGCTGCAAGGCTCCATGACCTACAGCCTGCTGTGGTACAACTGTGAACACTTTGTCATGTACTGCCGATACGGCACCGTCATGAGCTTCCAGACGTTTCAGGTAAATCAAACAGAATCGCTTTAATTCTGCACTGAATTTACATTGATTCAGTCTAAGAAAAAAATCATTGTAAGAATAATTTTAGCTGCCGAGTGCAACAGATTGGTGTTTATTTATAGGAACCTTTGTTGGTGGCAGAGCTGTTGTGGAGGCAGGTATAAATAATCTCTTGGGAGAAAAAGAAAACAATTTTCCTACAGGGTCAAAATGTAAGAATTAACTTGTTTGGCATTCATCTGCATAATTTAATGGATGTGCAATAATCACATTTAAACATGGCGAAAATATAATCTGTCACAGGTAACTCCCTTAAAGGAACTATTCACCCAAAATATGATGAAGAGAAAAAGATATTTTCCCACTTTACTCTAGTGCAGCCTAACCTGGGAATCAGACAAATCTGCGAGCTCATGTTATTTTCAGCAGGATGCACAGTGCACATACAAACAACGCTGATAGTTTTATAGATATACTGAGGGGATTCAAATGTCTCATGATGGTTCCTTTCTTGTGACATCTTCAGAGTGAGTGTTTAGGCTATTCCTTCAGTTTTTCAGCAGGACTTTTGAGTCTTTGTTATTGACATGACATGACAAAGCGCTTTGACGATGTCACAAGAAATGCAAAGTTAACAACTCTGGCATGGTGGCGCCCCTGAGCCCTTCAGTCCATTTGGTATTTTACCCTTGTGTATTGTAGTTTCACATCTTTTCAGTTACACACAAGTAGTGTTTTATGTTTATTTTCTAGCTACTTTTGGAATATTGTGCTTAATGGACATCCACAACATTGACTACCGCTAAAAAGTATATAATCTTTAGACACTGTTTGTTTAACCCACAACACATGTCAGTCACTACATCACCTGTCATGCAGCCGCTCAGTGGCTTTGTTGGGTAAGTTGCTGTGCTCCTGTTGCTTCTGTAGTCTTCAGGCTCTTTCTCTCCTTTCTGGTGATGGCACTTAAGTCACATTTCATGCTTGATCAGCCGCTTCCAGGATGGAAGCTACCTGATGGAAAAAAAAAAAATACTTGATTTCCTGCGAGCAACGAGTCTGTTGTGGAAATGTTGTGTGTAGAAAGTATATATTTTTATCTTCTAATGTGCTGAGTAAAAGTAAAAAGTATTAAGTAAAAGAACAACTCTTACTGAAATAAAACAACAAATTGCTCGTCTGTTACGTCTCACCTCTGCCATCCAGATTCTGTGTCATTTGGTGAGGTTTAGTAGAGAGAGTGGACTATGGCAAGAAACTGCCACTTGCCATAGTCCACAACCCCCAGGAGTGAAGAGTTTCGTTGGGAACTATTTCCCGCCAAAGAACAACAGACTGTATCGATTCACCCCCCATGAATGTGAGCGGAAACCTCGCCAACATACACAGAAATTAGATGGATAATTTGCATAAGTGATAAGTGGCAAAATACCTTTATGTGTGTGTGTGTGTGTGTGTGTGTGTGTGTGTGTGTGTGTGTGTGTGTGTGTGTGTTCAGGTGAACTACTCCTATTTACTTTACTTGTTCCCTAACATTTGCAGTAATTTAAGTACAGTAAAACCTATAGGAAAAGAGGTTATTTTAACATTACAAGTTACCTTTCTGAAATAAATATAAATAATGGTTTCTTTTGTCCGTGTTGCCCACACTGGATAAAGCACATGCACGAAAGCAAGCGCAAGCACACACGCACACACACACACACACACACACACACACACACAAAGAATGTGGATCTCTCCTCTTGGCATGACTTCATCTCATAGGTTTTTCAGGTTCCCACAAACCAGCTCTAACACCACAGGGTGACATTTAACTGTGTAGTCTTTATTTACTGCCGGGAGATTAATACTGATCACAAAAGAGACCAGGGCCCTTGCTAAATTGGGTTAAGCCTCCCTGTTGCAGCAACAGAGTCAATAAAAGCTCTATTGTGCATTGCCGCAATGTTTGGCCCCGCTGTTGGCCGTTTCATACGATTGTTTCATTGTTGTGGCAGTGGAACTTTCACTGAACTGCGTGATTATAAGCACGGGATGGCGAAATTGTGAAAGAAATGCTGTACACGAAATGCTGCTGATGTGGGTAAAGGTTTTAAGTAGGATGGAGGAGAAAGGGTGGGTGAAAAGTTGCATATTGAACAGATTGGACAGATAGATAGATAGATAGATAGATAGATAGATAGATAGATAGATGGATGGATGGATAGATAGAAGCTTCATGACCCCTAAAGCTTGTTTCATTTTTGCAGTCAATCTGAGAGCCCAGTGTCTGAAATGTGAAATTTCTGTGTAAGCTAATAAAACAGTGCAATTGCACCATCTAGTGGACAGTTTTATTTCTGACGTGGATGCCTGTAACAGCAACAGTAGTGGTGTAACAGCTCTATTACATGCATGGATTGCCAACTGACAATTTATTTGTGTTTATTTATTTAGTTTTTGTATTTATTTGTGTGTATATGGTTTATGTTTCCCTATGTTTAACCCCCGTCCTCCCTCTCCAGTTCTGTAAGACAGTGAGGAAGCTGCTGCTGAGTCGGCGTGTTGCCAAGGCGACAGCGGTGTTGGGGATGTGTCTGCTCCTCTACTTCAGAGCCCTGTCCGTCTGCTCCACCTTGCTCGCTGTCCTGGTGCCCTTCCTCATATGGATGGCCGCCTAATATCACACACTCACAAAACACACACACACACACACACACACACACAGATACCATACTGCAGGTATCCACTGGACTGCTGCATGTCCAACCTGCCCTGCTTGCAGTTTTGGTGTGTTTTATTAATGGGATGCCCTTCTACATTATTACTGCTGAACATCAGTGACCTAAGAATATGAAAGACTCAAAAAAAACGTATGGAGGACACTGAGAATGTGAAATTAAGTCTGGCTAAAAACTGGGGACAAAATGGGGCTAGAATTGGGCCTAAACAATGATATACACCTTATAATGTGATGTGATGTTGGACTGCAATTTTAGGAGGAAATGTGTAAGTCACATGTTATTTGAAATGAGCGCATTAACAAGATGAGGATGTTGTTTGTTTTTGGAGGAAACACTAGATTGTTCTGTGATTACGGAAATTTTGAAATAATGTGGGGAAAGAAGTGAAATTGTAACTATGTAATAATAAAGAATGCATTATTTTGTTTTATTTATTGGATGAGGTTTTGTCTTTTGCTGTTTTATTTTTTTAAAACAGTTGATAAATTGCAAACAGATGTAGTGAAACGTATTTTGGTGAAATTATTGTAACGTGGGCCGTATTTGTCATTATAAACGAAACGGGTTTATATATGATCCCGCCCTTCGTGCCATATGACCGTGCTGATTGGTTGCTAGGGAACCATTGCGCTGTCAATCATCGCCGGGAGTTCGCTCGGCAAGTTAGGTAAGGATTTACCTAGTAAAATCGGAGAGAAGAAATAAAGACATTTTTTCATAAATTGAGAAAATAACAATATTAACAAGCAAACGTTTTGGCTGGGAAATCTAAATACAGACTCCGTAAGTGTTTGCTTTAGATTAAATAAGCTCGCATTTGGCTATAAATACGGTTGAAAGTTTAGCCGGTGAGCTGGCTAACTAACGTTTCCGTTAACGTACCGGCTAACGTTAACTTTACCAAGCCTGCTATGCTAACTGCTAACTGCTAACCAGCGTAGCCGACGCTAGCTGTCGTGCTAATTTCCCGCCTTGCGTACGTTAGCATTACATTAACAAGCTAGCTTAATGGTACTGCTGTTCCCTAATAGTCCAGTCATTTTATGTAAAAACCTAGGACAAATTGCAAGAGAAGCAAACTCAACTGATTTTGTATCCTCAGTTTGTCCTGAGTGAGGGGGAAAAAAGTCCCAAGAAATCCCATTGGTGGAAAGTTTTGAATATTTACCTATTTATGACCATATATTACCAAAAAACACTGTTTTTAACACACAGGGGAAAGGGGTTCAAAATTTTACTTTCAGATATCACTATAAAAATTCACAAGTTGATTACACACACAAAGACAAGAAAAAAAGTCAATTACAAGTTCTTTGAATTATTCTGTTTACACATGCATATCAGACATTTTCTGATTTGATACGCGCTAATAAGGAATATAAGGAATAAATGCCAGAGCTGATATTAAAACAGTGAATTAAAAGGTTACTATATATATAGTAACCTTTTAATTCACTGTTATATAGAAACTTTTAATTCAAGGTTACTATATATATAGTAACCTTTTAATTCACTGTTTAAATGTCTCTTCTATCATTTCTTCCTTATATTCCAATTAGCACATATCAAATCAGATAATGTGTGATATGCATGTGTAAACAGAATAATTCAAAGAACTTGTAATTGACTTTTTTTCTTGTCTTTGTGTGTGTAATCAACCTGTGAATTTTTATAGAGATATCTGAAAGTAAAATTTTGAACCCCTTTCCCCTGTGTGTTAAAAACAGTGTTTTTTGGTAATATGTGGTCATATAGAGGTGATTTTCAAAACTTTCCACCAATGGGATTTCTTGGGACTTTTTTTCCCCTCACACAGGACAAACTGAGGATACAAAATCAGTTGAGTTTGCTTCTCTTGCAATTTGTCCTAGGTTGACCCCAATTTTGGCCTAAAATTACTGGACTATAGGGGACTTTATGGGTTCTTGACAGGGTTCCACGGGTTCCACCTATAATGACAAATAGCGTCAGTTACCGACTGAATCTCTCCACCTAATGCCAAAGTGAAGTTTTTAAACCAATTTAACATGATAGGAATTAATGTTTTGACTGTAGATTTGTGTCTGCATTGTTATCACCTGACTTCAGTGAAATTTAAAGGACAATATTATTTTTTGGGGTTATCTGGCAAAGGCTTACCAAATGGCATAATTTTAACGTTATTATGAAGTGGATCAATATGTGGGTCTTTGACATGAAGAAGTTTTGGAAGCAACATGGTGCTTGATTTGCATGCTGTTTTCATCAGATATGGTAGTGATCCTTAAACAAATTTTTATTATTCAGTGAGATACTATCATTTGAAAAAAGCATAAACATAGATATGTGTACCGAACTAGCCTAATGGCAGCACAAACCTTTTACAAATTACTCTAAAGTAGATTATGGCAGTAAATTAAGCGCTTGGTTGATAGGCTGATGACACCATCCATTTTAACTCTTGGATAGTGTTCATATTGTCCTGTAAATCCCAGAGGAAGGGGAGATCACAAGCCAAAAGGGATTATGAGTGCTAGTAAATCAAGCGCTCACACTTTACAGATTCACCATTCATGTTAGGAATAATTGTTGTAACAGGGCTGGGCGATATATTGATATTATATCGATATTGTGATATCTATATGACTAGACATCGTCTGGAATTTTGGATATTGTAATATTATCCTGTGACATAAGTTCTGATACAGTTACAGTAAAGGGATGCAGCTTTCTGAACTAATCTGTTGTAAATTTTTTTGTCTCTACCCATTTAGCCATCATATCCACATTACCACATTTTTCCACATTGTTCATCAAAAATCTCATAGTGTAAATTTTGTGAAAGCACCAGTTGTCATCCCTACAATCTTCTCACAATATCCATATGGACAAAGTCACATATCACAATATTTTTGACCGGCCACCTCAGTATCGCCCACACCTTTTTCCAAATGATTTGACGACCGAAACAAACATCTCTAGAATTTTGAAATTTTTTCTATTGTATAAATTCAATGCATTGACATATCTTGATTACAATTCATGTTGCTTTTGAGCCCTGTATATAGATTCAGAAGCTTTCAGTAGTACTTTTTTGTTATGTACCTCTGTTTTTATTGGCACATACTGTGAGATGGCTTCTTTATGTTTACTTATTTAGGGTGAAATTATTCTAAACATCCAAACATTTGAATATTAAATCACTATGTAAAAAATGCATCATGTAGATACTACCATAACAGTTAAAGATTTATGATCACCAAATGAGACGTGACAAAAATCAATTTGTTAGCTTGTATTCAAATGAATTTATCATCATATACCAAGTCCTGTTTCCCACCGTGTATATTTTTAAGTAGGAATCTGGTATCTACTGTCTTAACCACACCACTTAAATGCTGAAATAGTTAGGCAGCTAACCATAACAGTGTGGATATATCGTGACAGAGAGCGAGACAAAACCATGGATGGAGATTCTGGAGATGCCAGCCAGCTTTTACCTGACAAAAGCCGGCTGGAGTCGAGCTGTCACAGTGAGGTGGCACTGCTCGCTCTGATGGAGAAGACGGGCTACAGCATAGTGCAGGAGAATGGACAGAGGAAGTTTGGTGGACCGCCTCCAGGTGAATGTGTGGGTGTGTGTATGTATGTGTGTATGCAGCGCTTCACACGTCTGAAATATACTTTGAGGGTAAAGGCTGTGATAAAAAGGCATATTGTAAGGCCAGTGTGATTAACAATATGCCGGATGCAACCTGAAGCAACATAAACATAATGGGTGGAAATAAGAAATATTTCTACATACATAATTATGGTTATATATATTCTTCTCTTGAGAATTTGAGCAACTGCAACTGACCCAATTTCCCCTCAGGGATCAATAAAATAGTTCTGATTCTGAATTCTTTCAACAGGCCAGCTAATTGATGCCAGTTCTGTTTAATGAGAAATTCAGTCATGTTTGAGGAGTAAACAAGCTAAATAAACTTCCAGATTACATAATACCCCAGTGATAGTCTTAAAGGCTTAAAGGCTTGGCACATTGCAGTCAGGTAAAACATACATAAAAAGAACATATTGAACATGGATGCTGGTGGGGGCATCCAAAATGTTTTTGAAAAATATGAGAGTATGCGTAATGTTAAATTCAACCAGTTAACTTATTAATGTCAAATTAAGTTCGCCTGCTGGGAAATGCAGTTGCATTTCAAATTCAAATTATACAATTAAGGTCTACAGGACCTGTAGACATCCTGATAGTTTTTTTTGTTTTTTTTTTGCCAATGTATTGGATGTTATTACATTAACATTTTTCCTAATTGTTCAAAAAAGTAACCTAAAGTTTTCTTTGACTTATTTTTGAATAAAGTTACCATAAGAAATATCACAAAAGCTAGAGACAAAGACTCCATGTGTGAAACTGGTGCTGTTTTAGTCAAGCAAACAGCGCAGTTGCCATTGAGGAGATGGATGGTTGGATCACATCAGGCCAGAGTAATTTACACAGGATTTTTTGTGGAACATACTGAGCCCTTGGTGTTTGAGAAAGGTGGTTAAAAACCCTGAACCCCAAAAATAAGTACTCTAAACTAAATACATGCGATATTAAAGACTGAATCAGATCAGCCTACAATTAACTAAACTCTTTCTGACCATGTGTGTTTGTGTTCAGGTTGGGACGGCCCACCCCCACCACGAGGCTGTGAGGTGTTTGTTGGTAAAATTCCCAGAGACATGTACGAGGATGAGCTGGTTCCTGTGTTTGAGAGGGCCGGCAGCATATACGAGTTACGGCTCATGATGGAGTTCAGTGGAGAGAACCGGGGCTATGCCTTTGTCATGTACACCAGCAGGTTAGGGCGGCGTGTGTGTATGTCTGTATCCAGTATGCATTAACTTTTAATGTAATGTAGAACGATGTACCTTAATTTCAGTTCAGTTCAGTTCAATTCAATAATCTCTTACGCACAGTACAGTATGGCATGAGTGCCATCTTGTGGTGGTAGGTAGCAGGGAACATATAAAGTGAGCATTTAAATTCTCCTTTATATGATATGCAAAATTATTCTTCTAAAATTGGCCAATGACAAAAAAAGTAAAATTACGGAAAGTTCTAAAAGTAACAAAATTTGGATATCGCCCAGCTTTACACTCACACACACACACACACACACACACACACACACAACCCTCCTCTCCTCTCCTCTCCTCTCCTCTCCTCTCCTCTCCTCTCCAGAGATGCAGCTCAGAGAGCCATCCAGATGCTGGACAACTTTGAGATCCGTCCAGGGAAGTTTATTGGAGTGTGTGTGAGTCTGGACAATTGCCGCCTCTTCATCGGTTCCATCCCCAAAGACAAGAGGAAGGATGAAATCCTGGAGGAGATGAAGAAGGTACACACTGTAATCATGTCCTAATCTTTGCCTGCCTCTCTACACCGGCTCTCTACACCGGCTACCAAATATGAGCACTGATAGATGATGTAGCTCTACCCAAATTGTGAGAGAGAAGACGTAAGCAGGGTTCCTGTGCATTCTTAAAAAGTCCTAAATTTAACTTGCATCAAGCTGTAGCAACCCTGATAAGAGACCTCTAGTTCACTGCCTTAGTAAGGAAAGCTTTCAAAGTACAGCACACCCCCAAAAGGTATTTTGTCCTAAAATGCTAGTTAAACAATATAGTAAAAAATCATACTGCAATGAATTCTTCAGATATTTTTCAGATATATATGATTCCCACTCGTGTTAGGTTTTTTTTCAGTTCTGCTCTACCAGGTGTTTCAACTGGCGACAAAAGACCACAGACATGTCCGATCAGAGTAGCCTTATGAACAAGAGGATTTGTTGGAGTTGAGGTCTTGTACAACCGAGTGAACATGTTTATTCTGTTTTTTTTTTTCCCAGCAGCATGATCTCTACATAGCATTGTGTCTGGTAAATTGGTTCTGTTTAGCCACACTGATATAGTCTACCTGCATTTGATAGGTAGTGATGGGGTGCTAGTTTCAGACCCTGCCACTGTAATTCATGTACTTATTCATGTTTGTGATTTTTTTTTTTGTGTCTCTTGCTTGTCTTTGTATTTGTGCATGTGTGAGTGTCTGCCAGGTGACAGAGGGGGTGGTGAATGTGATCGTCTATCCCAGCTCCACAGACAAGAGCAAAAACCGAGGGTTTGCTTTCGTTGAATATGAATCCCACAAAGCTGCAGCCATGGCCAGGAGGAAACTCATACCTGGTATACTTGGACTCTCTGTACCTCTGTCTGTATGACTCTGACTTTGTGTTTTTGTTTTTAGTTTTACTCATCTGCTGCCTTTCAAAGTTTACTCTCTCTTCTTTTCCTCTTTTTTCTGATTAATGACCATATTTCAGACACACAGAAGCAGACAGACAATGACATGCAGTATTCTTAACTAAATGGAAACAAAAGAATTAAGCAAACAGATAGCACAGGGGTCAAACAAGGCAGCTAACAGACAAACAGGTACAAGGACTTGGAAAAAGATGGACAATGTGGCAAAAACTACTGGTTAAGTGACTGGTTTCCATAAAACGCTGCCTGCTGAGGTGCCTATTTTGTAGGCTAATTTATGCAATGTTGGTCTGCACATCTTGTTTTAAGTCATTTTGACATCATTTTAAATGCCTGTTACAGTCCCTAGATTCTGTGTGGTTATTTTTCTTCCCTGAGGTATTTTTGTATGCTCAGTGTCCCTCCTGTTTTCCCATAGTCTTACTGTACCCAGCTTGTTTCCCCTGCTCATCAAGAGAGGCCAAATGAATGAGGGGACACTGGGCCATATTGCATTGTATCATTGGAGTACATAACTTCTGCAGTAAAATATTATCTGCACTTGCGGAAAGGATCAACAAATGGCGTGCAATCATAAAATACCATGAGTACCCTCCTTGGAGTGCACCGGAAGAACACCTGAGTGGACACCATGCCTCCATTTCTGGTGCTGTCTGCTATAGCCCTTGAGCACTGCAGCGGCAGTTACATTGCACATATGTCGTAGCCTGTAGCTCCCATTGGGTCCGAGATTGGCCTTCTTTTAATAGCATTGTGCACATCTGCCCTGCATTAGCCTTGTCAGCTCTGCCCCTTGTTTACCTGCTCATTTGCCCTTTCACAGCCTGTCAGCTCCTTGCCTGTTCCCCTGTCCACCCACCTGTTCTTTATTCCCTGATTAGTCCATTTTGTATTTAAGTTCAGCTTTCTCTTGTACCTTTGCCTGTTCATTGTCATGTATGATTTTGACTGCTGCTTCCAGGCTGTTGTTTGTTCCTGTTTCCTTGTTTCTTCAGTGAAAACTTCAGAATCTCAGCTTTGCGTCCCTGGTCTGCATTTGGGTCCAGTTGCCTTTTCCACTTGCCTGCTCTCTTGTGACAGTGGCTGTCATAAAACACATAACACTTGTTTTGCACAACCTGAAAACTGAAACAAGACACATACACGTGCATGAGTTGTTGGCCTCACAGCACAGAGCACTCTGTGTTGCCACATAAGTAGATATTGAGTCTATAACAAGTGCAAAACATTCTGACACATCCAATTTCTGGTGGCTGGTGTTTTATACGAATTGTGCCCTGGGGCTTGAACTCCTGGGTTTAGATAGTCAAAGCTGTCAGTTTAGCCATGATAAATCCTTCATTAGACATCACATGCCTCTATATTGCCATAGAAACAGGACGCTCACCATCACACTGGCGTGCTGAGTATAAATGCCTAGGGCTATCAGATGTGTCTCATGAGTACAAACCAGGCTTTACTCTTTACTCTGTCAGTTTGAACTTCAGCTTTGTTTACTGGCATGATATGTGCATGCACCTGTGTTGCATTAGCATACAGAGGGGAAAAGAAGGAATATATGTTTCTCTTGTCTCTGTATTCCATTTGTCAGTGCCTGTTTCTAGTCTTCCTCAATATTTGTTTGTTTCTGCCTTCTCAGTCACTCGCCTTTCTTCTCTGTCTCTTTAATCTCTGTCGTCCTGTTAACTCTTCATCAACTCATTCACTTGTTGCAGCCGCTCAGCTGAACAAGACAATTGATTTTACTGTCCAGTAGAGGGAGGCAGAACACAGGTTGCTGTATGACTCTAGTTCAAAGGGGAATTTAGCTTCTCATTTGGTGCAGTTTCTTCAGCTTTTCCACCCCAGAACCCAAAATGAGTATATGTAATGTCACTATTGGTGCCTGGCTCATTGAAACACACTTCTTTTGACTTGGCTTCGAACTGTTTTTTTAATATACCCGCCACAGGTGCTGATGAATTCATTATTCAACATTTTACTACCCCAACTACATTTTTCTAACAGAGTGAGATGTCTGAACAAAGGGTGATTACCTACCAAAATGGCTGGTTTCTGGTTTTCACCTACTCATCAGTGGTTCACTTCTTTTGCACATAGTTAAAGTTCTCTAGTCAAGACCATAGTTACCAAAATGGGGTGCAAGGCCCCACAGGGATCCTCGAGGGGGTTCCAGACTGTCCCCAGAAAAATGAGGAGTAATTCATTGTGTTTTTATGGGGACATGAGACAATTATGGAATGTTGTTGGAGTGATTGTCTTGCTGTCGTATCCTGTCTCCTACCTGCAATAGAAACAGTTATTCTGTACAAAATCATTCTCTTTGTTTCTGTGTGTGTGTGTTTTGTTTTGCTATACATGTGCTGAGAAGAAACCTGGTCTGTGAGGACACCTCAGGATTGTGTGGACATTTTGGGTGGTCCTCGCGATAAAAACAGGCACATTTTAGCTTATTGGTCAAGGTTAGGTTTATGATTAGGCTTTGGCATAAGCTGGTTATGTCTAGGATTAGGGAAAGTCCATAGAGAATGAATGCAAGTCAGTACAATCTACCCACAATAATAGTAATACAAGTGTGTGTGTGTGTGTGTGTGTGTGTGTGTGTGTGTGTGTGTGTGTGTGTGTGTGTTTGTGTTTCCATCAGGGACCTTCCAGCTGTGGGGTCACTCCATCCAGGTCGACTGGGCAGAGCCTGAGAAAGATGTGGATGAGGAGACCATGCAGCGTGTCAGAGTGTTATATGTATGTATGTGTGTGTGTGTGTGTGTGTGTGTGTGTGTGTTCTTTGGCTGAAAAGCCCTCACAAATGACACCCAGGTTCAGAGCACTGACGATTGAGGAAATTTTTGTAGGTCTCTGCTGCAGAATATAAAAATATCTGTGTGTCATTCTTTTTTATCAAGTACACTGATGAGGTGAAAAAGTAAAATGCATTGTCCCTCATTGATTTCCTTTATTAAAACCGCACTATCTGGGTGAAAATGTATAGAAAGAGAAGCTAAGGAGTCACTCAACCATGTTTTTTTCTGTCATGAGAACCTGCAAACATTTTCTCATCTGTGAATTTTATCACATGGTGCTCAGGCTTTTCGGGCAGAAAATACACATCCCTGTCCATTGGTATATGCAAGTTTCCTTCATAAGTTTAACAATATCATAAGCAATAATAACATGGTTACAGAGCAAATCAGTATTTAAGTCATGTGCTTTGTAAAAACCTGTTTCACCCGACAGTGTAAAAGTTTTGCAAAATTGTCAATTCTACATCGTTCCTAGGTCTCTGAAAAGGAGAGGTCAACCTGTGTGTTTCCACTGGGGCCCAAAACACCTCTGCTCTGATGTTTTATCTTGTGTTGTAGTGCTGCAGCCAAAGGTCACCTTTTTAGAACAGCCCTTTAAAATATTCATAAGCTTGTTCAGATCAAAGGGAGAGTGGATAGCAGTGGGGAGGAGACACACAAGAACATTAAACCCCCAAGGGGATAAATTATGGTGAAGCCTTTTGCACTGGAAGACTTAAATGTGATCTCAGGATGATGAATACAAACTTAACATGCACAATTTGGTTGATGCTTTTACCCAAAGTGCCTTACAGTTCCATGATTGACAGTGATACAAGACCACAAAACCACGGGTCAGTGAGCTGTAGTCTGAAGGACTGCAACTTAGACTACAGGCCAGGATTTTCTCTGTGATTTACCAAACTCCATAGGTCTTATTCAGGAATAACTTGGCTGCTTGTCTCATGGTGTCAAACATGTTCAGAATATGGGTTTTGTGTTTGACTTTGAGAGTTGTTCAGCCATATCTCCTCCAGAGGAGGAACATCTCTAAGTGCTTTTTATCTTTTGCTCATCTTGACAGAGCTATCTGCGCTTTTGTCCCATATTGCAACTTTCTTCAGTTTGACCTAAATCAGATGTTCCTTCGTTGACTACAGGGACTACAAAAGTGCATCCATGCTTAGGAAATCTGTCCTGGTTAAGTAAAGAAATTATGTTTTCTGTATGATGTGATTAACAAATAGTGTATGACAATGTAAAATATATACCCTATACATAAGGTAACAATATATGTAAGTTGGAAGTAGATAAACAAAGGGTGTTAAAGAGGAAGTATGTAAACAAAGCATGTTACAATATCTCACTAAACAAATAAAAAATATAGGCTATAAATGCTAGACAATATAAAGACATTTAAATAACAGTAATGATATAGCTGTGGTGTACAGTGTATGACTAGCATGAACATAATGATTCTGTTAGGCAAGAAAGGGAGAAAGGGAGAGTGCAGAGGGGAAGTTTGGGCTTTGGCGGGTTGAGTGCAGGGATGATATTAAAATCAGAGTCTGGCTCCCTGCACCCCATCAGTCATTTGTTTTATTTATTTATATATTTTTCACAACAGTGATGGTGTAGGTGGTGATTTGCTGCAGGGGGTCAGGTCCAGGCTGATGCCTGTAAGTTTTCCAATTGATTTTCAGATTTTACTGTTAACTTTAACACCCTTTAACACCCTAGACCCTGAAGGCTAGACCTTCAGGGTCTAGCCTTAAGCTACATTACTGACCTCTTAATCCCTTACAAGCCTCAGTGCAGACAGAGGAGAGCCTCAGGCAAGGCTCTTCTGTCTCTCCCTAAGGCCCTGTTCAGTCCTGGCATTAAAATCCATCTTGGCTGATCCAGTCACAAGTGGACAGCTCTAAGTATGTTAGTTCACACCTGGCATTAGAATTCATCTTCACATGGTCTCGAGTGACCACTTGTGATTCGATCTCATTTCCCTGCTCTTTTTCCATGCCAATAAACACATACATCATTCCTGTTTGCAAAGTCCAGATGTTTTGTTTTTTTAGTCAAGGCAACAGGCATTTGACAAAATAAGATAGCCTTGTTGACTCGAGCAAGGTGGAATGCGCCATCAATTACTGATGACATATTTCTCATCTGTTATTAGTTAATCAGTTAAATGAATGAATGAATGAATGAATATTTATTATTCTAACAGAGACACACACTTTACATTACATGTATATATTTTTGCGGAAAATCAACATTTTACTCACAGATTTGACGTGAACTTTAAAGGTGAGAAAGAAACTAAAGCCACAAGATATGACCTCAGAGCACAAGTGTTGTGGCAAGCAGGTGGAGACAGATGTTCATATCTGAAAGGCAACAGTTCCTTATGCCTATAAAGCTGGACTGATTCCTATAAGCAGCTGTTTCATTTGATAGATAGATAGATTCTTTATTGTCCCTCAACAAGGAAATTTGTTGCCACCAAGCTGCACAGTGACTCACATACAAAGAGGTACATAAATACAATAAACACCGCCACATGACAGCATGAAAAACATCCATATAGAATACATCCACATTCATGCACGTAAATTTCCATACATAGCACCTGCACCCAAAAGTTAGAGTCTTTTGTTTAATAATGCTATGGCATAGAGTACAAAAATTTTGCCACAGTGTGCCAGTTTCCAGGCCAAGGTTCTGTTTCTGTGCTCAGATAGTTTTAGTGTGAAGAGTGGGTTGTGGGGGTACCTGGGGTCACGTGCAATGGTGCGTGCTGTGCATGTGTTGGCTTTGCTGTCGAGGTCTGAGAGACTGGGGGTGGGGATGCCAATGATTTTGGAGGTGCTGTGTGTGATGTATGCGAGTCTGTTTCTATTGGAGGTAGTGGTGAAGGAACAGGGAACAATAGATGAGAACTGGTTGAAAGATACATTTGTAGAGCAGCAGCAGTAATTAGTTGATTTGTTCAGAGAGGACCAGAGAACGTAAATTACAGCAAAAAGCAAAAACTCATGCTTAGCTAAAATTACAGGGACTGTAATTTGTTTTAATATTTTTGTTTTTGTCTACCTATATGATGATGATAATGGATATGGTGATAGTGTGTGTGTGTGTGTGTGTGTGTGCGCGCGCGCGCGCGTGTGTGTGTGTGTGTGTGTGTGTGTGAGTGAGTGAGACAGAGAGAGAAAGATAGAGAGAGAGAGAGAGAGGGAGGCCTTTCTGCTCCCTGCCAAGGTTAAGGTTAATGTTGATGCTGGATGGTGGCCTTGAGATTAAAATCCTATAACTCAATGAGCTGTCCTCCAAAATCTAATAAATATAAAGGTGTGTGTCATGTGTGTTATCCCCTCTTTGGGAGTTGTGTGTTTCATTCCCACCTCTTCCACATGTAATATTGCTGGGGTTTAGGTTAATGTTATGAGTTTGGGAAAATAGGATGCTCTCTAATAACGCAACAATGTGTGTGAGTGTATGTGTGTGTGTGTGTGTGTGTGTGTGTGTGTGTGTGTGTGTGTTGTACCTGTTCTATTCAAGTTATGTCTGATTATGGGTTAGGGTCCAGGTAATGAACTTAACTCAATTTGATATCTATTAAATATTAGGGGAAGCTTTAATGATTGCCGTTAGGGAATTTGATAAAGATAATGTGCCTGTGTGTGTGTGTGTGTGTGTGTGTGTGTGTGTGTGCTAGGATTAACTAAAGGTTTTAGGGAATGAACTTAACACTCTCTTCTCTCATCTAGGTACGTAACCTGATGCTGAGCACCACCGAGGAAACCCTTCGCCAGGAGTTTTCATGCTTCAAAGCGGGAGCTGTAGAGCGCGTCAAGAAGCTCACTGACTACGCCTTCATCCATTACCGCTGCCGTGAGGACGCCATCACTGCCCTGCACCTCATGAATGGCGCTGTAATCGACGGGGCCGTTGTGGAGGTCACACTGGCTAAACCAGCCGGGATCAAAGATGGAAGCATGTCTGGGAGGAAACACGGGAGCAGGGGAAACAATGCAGGAGGAGGAGGAGGAGGAGGAGGTGGGAAAGGAGCAATGGTGGGCGGAGTAGGAGGAGGGTATGGGGACGGGACATTTGTACTACAGAGGGACGATGGAGGGATTGGAGGTGGAGCTATGCAGGAATACCCTTCACTCAGTTCCCTGGTCCTGCCCCCACGCCTGGGGAGCCCTTTCTATGCAGGAGCAGAAGGAGGTGAGGAGGAGGTTTCATATGTGTTTTGGCAGCTGGGACATTTAATGTATGTAGAAAACTCCCTCAAACATTTTAGTCCATTGTCATTCTTTTTGTATGCATTTTTTAGACAGTATCTTGGCAGCAAGTGGTTTCTCTTGCAATAGACAACAATGGAAAACTACTTTCTTAAAATAAACTTAATTGTCAGCCGATTAAGAATATGACACTTCCCCACCCATAGACATTTACTTGTAAAGTCCAAATACACAATATATTTCTTTAAACTTTACTGCAGTTTGTGTGAGGGAGTTTTGTTTCAGGCCATTTTGTATGATGTCCAGTTGTATTTTTTAAACGTTTTATTCGGAGAAGTGATGCTGTTTTGAACATTGTCTCAAAATCTGAGACTCGTCTGAGGATGTCCTAAAAAGTACACAGTGATAATGGTGAGAGATGCGATTCCTGTGTGGGTCTGGAAAGTGTGTAAAAGTAAGGAAAATGAAACTGAGCATTTCCAGGTCAAAATCATATGATAGCTGCCTATTTTATGTAGTTCTGTGTAGTAAACTTCTTTTATTCATTCATTTCATGTTATCATGATTAAAAAAAAAAAAAAAACAGCCAAAATCTTTGAAGAACATAACATATTTAAGCACCACAACAAATGATTTGCTCTTTAAAAGATTCTTTTGCAAGACACTAAACCCCTGCCTGCTCACTCAGTGAAAGTCGCTCTGGAATAGACCATCAGCTACTTGAAATGCTTCCAATCCAATTATGTAAGTTGCAACTGAGCTATGTTGTCATCATCTTACAGTGTCCAAGTGTTGCCTAAAAATATGAAGTAAGCCCTTCTGGGACTGTTTCATAGATGCCATTAGGAAAAAGGTTATTAAGGCTAGCAGTTACCAGGGTGGAAAATTATTGCCGGCCATCCTAGTGCAGGTAGTTTGACTATGAACTGTAATAAGTCAGTTCTAGCAGCTGCTATCACCTAATAGTGAGCCTTCCATCATTCCCAGTATATTCTAAAGCGTCTGGTGATTTGCAGGATGCAGTAGGCACTGCTGTTGACCATGAACTTAGCTTCCTGCAGTGTGGTACGTGGACACACAGATCCTGACCAAAGACTGTTTTTTTTTTTTTTTGTTTTTTTGTTTGTTTGTTTGTTTGTTTTTATAGTAGACTGATTAACTGACTGAACAACTAGAGAATAATGGGAAACCTTAAGATTGGCTAATTTAATCTCCTCTGCTGCCATACAAACCCTTGACAGCCATGAAAACAAAGTAATACTTTTTGAGAATTGAATTTCTCAGCAGTTTTGCATTGGCTTAGTTTATCTATTTTGTCCATTTAAAAATACCCCCAACCACTTTCTTAAATGGACCATCATTTCAGCTTTAACCCAAAGCCTAATTCTCAACATGGCCACCACAGTAATTAATTCAGAACAGTTTGGACGTCTCTTATCTGCCATTTCATTTTTTTTTCCGACTTAGTAATAATTTCCATCAAAGCTTCACTTGATATATCTTAAAACCCTTAACCCTTCTTTTCAGGCATGACTTTCACAAGATTAAGTTTTGCTTGGGCTTAAATCCCCTTTGCTTGTTTTTCTTCTTTTCCTGCCGAGGGTCATCTCTCAAAAACTTTGCCTGCCAATTCCCCTCAACAGTTTAACTGTTTTTTATCAAACTGATCTTGACAGCTACAACACTAAAACCTCTTTCAGGCATAACCACTCAAAAAATCAGTGAAGCCTGGCCCCACAATAGTGTGAAGTATACAGTGTGTGTCTCCCAGTACAAGGAAATCAATTGTATCACTTTGTAGTATCTGTCTTCCTAATGAACTCCAGTAGCAGCCTTTTTTGTAGCACCTCCTGACTGACCCTCTGCGTACCCTTTCAGAATCTATATCCTTCAGTTCCCCCTCCCTTGTGCTGTTTCTACATAAAACCTCAGTCAGAGGAAAGCCTCCAATTTGTTTTTTCATGCTGTTTGTAAATTTCCTTGTGCTTTTCCTGTCTCTCTTATTTATTTTATTCAATACAATATTTTTAATTTTTTTTTTTCTTTTGAATTTAGACTGGCTTCAGCTTGTGTTATCCAGTGCAAGCCAGATTCATAAAGTCTCATTAATATATTGATAGAGTCATGATAATAATCTGATGACAGAGCAAAAATCCAGTTCCTGACGCCTGCAGACATGTCTGATAATGAGAAAGTTCCCGAGCTAACTCCCAAAATGGACTCTGAAATATTTATGAGAAGGAAGATGTCATAGCAGTTAGCTGCTGCTACTATGAGGCAGAGAAAGATGGAGGGAGAGAAAAAAAATAGACAATTGCATGAGGAAGACCTGTTAGAAAGAGACTGGTAGATTTGAGGAGTATATATGAGAGAGGAATGAGTGAATGAATTTAATGATGGAGGGGAAAAAGACATTTTTGGATGGGCAGATGAGGGATTCAGGGAGGAACTTTGAAAGAGAGGTAAGTAAATTTATGGAGGGAGAAATGAGGCAGTTTCAGGAAGTGAGGATGTAAGACTTAAAGCGAAATTGAAAAGCCATTTAAAAAGAGTTACACAGATGGTATGGATGGAAAGAGGAAAAAAGATGGAAAATGTAGAGAGATGGAGAGAGAAAGAGATTGAGGAGATAAAGGCCAAATGGGAGGGAGGCAATGACAGAGAGACAGATTTCGAGCAGGAGAGGGGAAGATTTATTGCGGGAGAGAGGTGGAGGAAGATAAAAAGAGGGACAGAGAGAGAGGAAGACAGGGAGAGAGACTAGTTTTATTTCTATCCAGCTACGAAATGAATTATGAAGGTGCTTGATGTTGCGGCTTAACCACAGCAAATCACTATGTCCATTTTGACAGTATTATAAGTGGTGTAAACAGATGACCTGCTATTGAGATAACTGGCAGCCTTTACTAACCTCATTATTTCATTTTGCCTTGTGTGCCACCAGGTTAGATCATGTAAAAAAAAACAACAAAAAACGACAGAGGACATCTTTATCAGCACTCTAGGCTTATGCAAAAATCCAGAGGCTTACATCTCCATAGAATCTACCTAGAAAAGTTGTTGCTTTGTGTTTAGAGACATTATTGTACCTCAAGGGCCAATATCATGACGGAAACTTAATACTTGCGCTTCAGGTTCCCCTGATACTGTGCTTGTTGCATGCATTTACATATTACTAAGCCAAAAAAAAAAAAAAAAAAAAAAAAAAAGTGAAATGATTACAACTCCCTAGTGCTTTAAGGTACAGAGGCCTTATTAATAGCACCCATGTGTAATGAGAAGACACGTTAGCACACAAAATATCTGCTAATCACCGCATTGATTATTTTAATTTATGACCTCATTAGCATAACTGATTATGTTTAATATATCATGGTGATTATGGCAGAACATTAGGCAGCTCAAGTGCCTCTTGCTCGGTGTCAGTTAATGTTGGTGATATTTCATGCAGTATGGAAACAAAAACCAAAAAAGGGCATGTGGCAATGCTGTAATTCAACAACTGCACTAATAGTAATACAGTCACAACAGGCTTTCACATGGGAGTTGTGGTGGACAGATATTTTACAGGTAGGCTACTAATACCTATCGTATTCGGCCAAATTTTTATCCACATCCTGAGAATATCCAACAGCTATGTTAGTATTCATTTGACAAATACGCTGCTATTGTTATTCAGGAATTTCTTTATCAACCAAAAAAACATTGCTGCTTCAAGTGAGTGCAGTAAACCTGATATTGAGTACATCTTTGCAAAAGTTCCATAAAATCAAAATTAGTGGAACATTTTCATAAAAATAATTGGAGAAAGCTTAGCTGTGGAATGATTTTAGGTAGGACACTGAGAGGGAGGGGTAGTGGTGGATGGGGAAAAATAGGCAAAGTTGAAGAGAGACTTGGGGTGAGAAAAGGCAATTTGAGGGGTATTTAGGGAGGGAGATATGGAGAGAGATTCAGGAAATGACTGATTAAGAGAGCCATACAAGAGGGGACAGAGAGAAGAGCAAACCTGATACAATCAAATTATATTGCTGACGCTTTAATAGAACAATGTGCGGAGTGTTAATGAAGCGCCAACATTGGGCTTGTAGCAGAAACAGACTGATAGATAACTTTTGATTGTCCTGTTGTGCTCCCGATGCTCTCATTAGATAAAAGAGAATGACTCAAATGAGAATAGCAGTGTTACTGACAGAAAATGAAGCAGTGAAACAAGACAAAAAACGAATGTTCATTAACAATCTGTCACCGTTTCTCGAATTGTCTGATCTGTCTCTGTCTGCTTCTCTGATTATCTGTCTTATCTGTTTTTCCCCCCTCTTGTGCTGTCCCGTTTGTCCAACTTCTACCTGCTTACCTACTTGTCTTTCTTCTGCTTCATTTTTCCAGGTACTCGCCTGCCTGTCTGCCTGCCTGTGCCTCTATCCATTGATCAGTCTGTTTACATGTCTGTACCCGTCCATTTGTTTTCACATATTTCTTATCACCTGTCTGCCTTTATCAGGGTAGGACTAGGAAAGTAAGGAAGGCATGTACATTTATAGGTATTTATTTGATGCTTGTTGCCAGAGTGACTTTTTGCTCAGTGTTTGGCAGTGGAAGAGTGTGGCTGCCTCCATGGGTGAATCTGCCCATTGTACTGAAGAACTGGTGTGAGATTCTTAATCACATTTGCACTTAAAAACGCATGTTTGTAAAGGACAAAAATCAAACACAAGCTGTTTTTTTGACTTTTTAACCAGTATGATCACATTATGATTATTTCTATATAAAGTAGGAATGCGAACAAATGCAGGTGAACAAACTCGGACCTTAGTTTGAGCTCAATGGACAAAATGATTGAAAATAAAATCCTTTTTCTCACCATTTGAGAAATACAGGCAGTTTGCTTTTATTCATGACATGTTACTCTTTGCCTTTCGTATTAGGCATTACCCTGCATTCACGTGCTTTTCCCCCAGGAAGCACAACCCGAATGCTCTCCCATGTCAGGTGTCTGAATTTTAGAAGTCAGGATTACAAATTATTTGACTTGTGACCTAATTGCTAATTATATTACTTGACAGAGAATGTACATTTCATACAACTGGCCAAATATGAACCAGACACAGACTTGTAAAAGACACGGATCATCCTTGATAATCCTAAGGACTGCTGTCCTTGATAACATAGGGCATTTAATTTCCTGTGTTATTTACACAGAAATAGCCAGATAATACTTACTAGCTTGGGTACTGAAAGCTTAATTGATATTAATTGAAATTTCTTACACTGTCGGATTCAGCAAGCCCCTGGAAAATCCAGTTACTCAGAGACTTTGAATGAAGGTGTAATCGTGTGTGTGTGTGTGTGTGTGTGTGTGTGTGTGTGTGTGTGTGTGTGTGTGTGTGTGTGTGTGTGTGTGTGTGTGTTTGTGTGTGTGTTTGTGTCTGTTCCAGTTGGAGCTGGGGACACAGAGAGGTGTATGTTCCCCCTCGTCCCTGGTACTCCCATCTCCCCGTCCAGCCTGCACTCTGTGAAGCCCAGCCAGCTCTCCTCTGCTGTCAGCCTGCTGGAGTTTTACTGCAGCAGAAACTCCTGGTCATTGCCTGAGTACTACTTGTTCTCTGCACCGGGCCAGAACGGAATACCACTGCTCATATACAAGGTTACAAAGATTAAACTACATCTTATATACAGGGGCAGACCAAGAGCTGCCGCTTATGTACAGGGTTAGACTGAGAGAAGATTGCAGGTGTATCTAATAAAGGTATTAGATTGTATTACACATTGCAGAGCCCAAATGAAATATGTTTTAATATTTCAATACTCCTGTTTTGTGAATGTGTGTGTGTGTGTGTGTGTGTGTGTGTAGGTGGTGATCCCATCTATACGTAGCAGCTACATGCCAGACAAGTTGTGTACGCTGCTGGATGATGCCAAAGAGCTGGCTGCGCAGAACACAATCTGGAGCCTTGGTACTGTAAAACACGCACACACTCACACACATAGACACACACACACACACATTATGTAATATGAGTTGTATTTCTGCAACAGTGCACAAGGTACAAACAAAAATGAGGGCTGTTTAGACGCAACTGACATAAAATTGGAATAAGCACTTTGTTTAATAGCACCTCTGACAGAGTGAGAACTATGTAGATACAACAATTAAAAATGATTTGCTTCTTCCACACATATTTGTCTGTTGAGTAAAATGGTCTTAACATATATTGTCCCTGGGCAGGTTTGATTATTGCAGCTTTAATTAACAGCTACAAAAATCCTCCCACACAGATACTTCAGACAGACGTTCCCGTGAACAACACCTTGCTTGACATAATCTGGATTGTCCTGTTGTGATAAACCCACCCATCTGTTACGCTGCGCACATTAAAATAAAGGCTAAGACTTGTTAAATGTGATCGCACACACACACACACACAACCAGCTTTCAGTCATACCCCTAGGGTTTTAACAATTATGAAAATCCTGAAAACGTCATGGTACATGATATTTGGTATTAGTTTTTATAAAAGTCATGGACATTTTTTAATATATGACTGTAATCTTGATAAGTTGAACTAAACAAATGTTGAACAAATGTTTCAGATTTGTACTGGTGACAGAGACATATCAAAAGAAAACTAACATTGCAACACAGTGCTTACTCACATGTGGTACTGGACCAACAGGACCTTACCTACAGCCTCACTTGATACTTTTTTTTTTTTTTTTTTTTTTTTGATAGTTGATGGTCTTTTTTCTTGCCTCTTTGCCTGTCATGGGGGAACAAATGAAAAATGTTAAATTTGAATGAACTAAAATAACCTATAGTGCAGGACACAGCAGAGAGTGCTACACATACCTGACTTAACATATGCACAAAAACAAATTTTGTCACTATTTGTATTCATGAAGTGCAGCAAAGAGTAATGGAACTAATCCAAGAGCCCTTAGACAGAAGAGCACATTTCATCTGTGCTGAGAACAATTTTTTTTCATGGCACCATTATCACATTTTCATTTGTAACCTCTGTGGGGTGTCTCAATCTAACCCTCATTATCAATTCAGATTTCCTTTATCCCTCTGTTATTCCTCAGTATTTATAGTTGTAGTTTAACAAAATTACACTGAGCCAAACAATATTAATCTACGCTGAAAGACATTTGACGTACAAAATGATAAAGGATGAGACTAAGCTCACTTAATTCATTTTAATTATTCAGCTGGTGCTCTTATCCCGAGTTGATTTGAGTGACAAAGAGAAAACAGTCTTGGGTTTAGGGTCTTGTGTAGGGAAACATGAGCAAATGAGCGCCTCACAGACATCAGAAAAGGCAAGAAAGCACCAAAATGCATTGTTTGCTCAAAATGTTACCAAAGTATAATAGCTATTGTAAAATTTACCTTCAAGATTTTGCCCTGTATATATCCCGTATACTGAAGGCAACGTGGCTCTTCTTGATTGTCTCTCAAGCGACCAGTTACAAGACCATTCCTTGTAAATTCATACGGCAGAGAAGACAGCAAAACTTGACTTTTCTGAACATTTCCTCTCGGGGATGTAGCCAAAGTGCTGCTCAGTGAGCATGCAGTGAAAAGTGATGAGAGAAAAAAGGCTTCATCTAGGAAATGTCAGCACAGGAGAGAAAGTAGGAAACAGGCGCATAATAAAGCAAGTAGAGAGCGGCGACATGGAAAAGGAAATGTGATTCAGGGTATGTGTGTGTGTGTGTGTGTGTGTGTGTGTGTGTGTGTTTTATTCATTTAAAAAAAAATTAAAAAAAAAAAAACTATTGTCCAGTGAATGCTGAAAAAAGTGAACCATCAGGCCAAAGTGCAAATAAATTGTTTTCATTTTTTTATGTGCATAACTTTTGCAGGGTCTTGGTTATTGAGTGTACGTGTGAAGTTGAAAAATATAAGGTTCAGTATGTGCCCTTTGGTGTATGCTTTTAATAAAGCTATATTACACTGCACATGTTTTTGAGTACATGTGGCCCAACTGGAAACTGAATACCCATGGAAGTGCTAGTGAACAACTCACTAAGCTCTACAAGGCTCCAGAATAAGGTTTCTTATCTCTCTTTTTTTTCTCTTGCTCCAGCTTGCTCGGTCTCTGCCTCTCCTCCCTCTTTCCTAACACCTTTTTCTCCTCCCTCCTTCCCTCTTCCTTCTTCTCTGCATATTTGCCTCTCTTTTTCAATCTAAAGGACAGATTGAAAAAGAGAGGCTTTTTCACTCCCCTCTTCCTTTTCCCTCTTTCCCTCTTTTTCTACAGTCCTCATCTCGTCTCTTCCCCTCTCCATACTGGGCTTTCCATCCACCTATGATTATGCAAATTTTAAATTTGAGCATAAGAAAATCTGAATGGAATTACTGGAATTTTGACACAACAGTTTTTATGCTGAGGTGGATAAGTTGGGATACCAAAACATGACCAAGATCGAAGGAATCACTTTATTTAAAGAAATGATGACATAGCAGGGACTTTGGGCGTGCGCTTCTGCTGTGTTTAAGGACGACAAGTAAAGTACGCTGGCAGAGGACAGTGCACATGTGTGGACGGACTGTGAAGCCTATAGTCAAGCACTGTTGAGAATACTGTTGAACTCACATAATGTCGTAAATGGAAATGTGTCTTGACTGGCATCTTATCACGCCAAGTTTTTGAAAATGCACTTAAAATATGTGCCAGATTTGTTTGCAAACATAGCATATATATCTCTCTCATGTCCCCTCTCCCTCTTCTTTCTTTCTTTCTTTCTTTCTTTCCTCCCTTTCTTCTTTCTCCCTCTGTTTGCCATCCATCCTCTCCAGCTCTCTTAATATATCTGACCCTGTTTTTTAAAAAAAAAAAATTCACTTTTCTCCTGTCCTCTCCCACCTTATTTGTTTCTCTTCCCCCTTTTTTTCTTCTCTCACCATATCTCCTACACTTTGACTCTCCCGTCTTATCTCCCATTCCTCCCTCTTTCCTCATATCCTCCTCTCTCCTTCCCTCTCTTCATATCTCTCTCTCTCCCCCTCTCTCTTGCATGGTTTGAGTAAATATTTAATGGGAGCTCATGTTCAGTGTCTGGGATCTACATTTTCTTCAGTTTTTGATGGTTCTCTGTCCTGCACCGAACTGAAACCTTTTTTGATATGCATGGTCTATTCTCCTTTACCTCCTCTTTTCTTGCCCCTCCTCCATCTTTTCCTCACTACCTACTCTCCTCTCTCTCTCTCTCTCTCTCTCTCTCTCTCTCTCTCTCTCCCTTCCTGTCCCTCTTTCTATCCCTCCCTGCTGTCTTCTTTCATTCCTCCTTCTCCTCTCCTTCATTTAACTCCCTTCTTCCCTCCTCTTCATAGCTCCCTCTCTGGCACAATTCAATTCAGCTCAATTCAATGTGGCTATATTGGCAAGACTAAACACAAAATGCAGTATTGCCAGAGCACATTGCCGAGGGCAATCACAGCAGAGTAAAAAGTATGAATAAGAATGATCAGTTTCTCTCTCCTTCCCTGTCAGACTCATCCCTCCTGAGCAGAGGTGTCGCTGATTCTCCCAGTAGTCTGTCTCCGCTTGCCACCCCCACTGGTCCGGGCCTGCTGACTTGCGACGGCAAAGCCATCCCCTCCTGCCTCCCTCCTCCTCCTCCTCCTAGCCCCTTCCCCCTCTCCCCTGTCTCTCCTCTCTCTCCTCCACTGTCCACCTTCATGCCCCCGGCCTCCCAAGCGCCAAGGCTCTACATCAACCCCCAGTCGTCTTTCTACTTCTGGTGAGATTGAAGAAACACACAATGCGCACACACACACACACACACAAATATATCAGTGTTTACTAGTGATAGTGCAGGCAAAGGATTCTGCTTACCATGACGCTGATTAAAAATAAACAAACAAAAACAAACAAACAAACAAAAAAATGCAGTATCTCTGATATGGAAATTGCAGGAGCCAATATTTCGATTTTAGCTGCAGGTAATTGTGCAGAACAGTGAAGATATTATTCTCAGAAGTGAAGCTGTGCAGCATAGAGGGCTGTGTCTCTGTCTGTGGGAGCGGTTGTGTGTTTGTGTTTGTCTCTGTTTGTTTGTGTTTGTCTGTGTAGTGTGTGTCCTCAGGTAGGGCCAGGCAGTATGGTTGAAATCAAATTCATAATCTTTTTTGATCGATGCTGTATATATCACAAAAACGCGAAATCACATGTCAAATAAAAAAATATATTCATCCCATTAAACCAAATGGTAATTTTTGGTGTGATGTCCAACAAAGTCCTGCATATTTCAAATAATACTCCTGAAAATGTTTCATGCCTAAATTTGTAAGAGTTTTTAGATAATAATGAGCTTGTTATCATCGGTTTACACAGCAGAATTGTGTCATGACATTCCAAAATTATCATGACACGATTCTGCTGACAAACGATACATGATATTGAATTGTAACCCAGCCATATAGACTTTGTAGTATTATCTAGGGAAGGATTTCAAGCTGTTTGATCAACTAAAACCAAACTGGGCACAGTGGCATTTAAAAAAAAAAAAATCATAGGAAAAATCCACCCTGGAATACTCTCTAACTAGATATCATCAGTTTGTCAAGGTCAATCTTTTCAACCTGTGATGATCAACGGCTGTTATTCCGTGATGAAGTGGTGTAATGTGCGCAGTCCCTCAGCATGCCTCGTCTCCTTCTACTTCAATCAGTGGTTTCCTATGTTTCGCTGGAATACCTTTAACCAATCCCAAGAGAAACATTTTCTGCTGTCAAACTCGATTATAGGTGCTGTAAATGTCTATGTTTGGTCAGTTACACATGGGAATATATATATATATATATATACAGGGTTTCTCCCAGAAAACTTGCTAAGCCTGGTGGTCGGGCCGCTGAGGGGGGAAGGTGGGGGGGGTTGACTCCAATAATTTAACAACATGTTAAATTATTATTATTATTTTAATAATGTAAATTACTTATCAAACACACCTGTGATAACATAGATTTAAAAATAGTGATACCTCTTCTCTGAATAGACAAGCTAAGCCAGTGTACTGCTGTTAGCCAGTGAAAATAGAGCAGAGTGGCGACTCTTCACTTTGTTACACAATCTGTGTCAGTGTGCTGCGGTAGCTGGAAATCTTCTGTGCCTTTGCCAGACACGTTCCTATTCCACTCAAAAACGACATTTCATTCAACTTATGAAAAATCCTGCCATATTCCGCGTAGCGGCGCAACTTGGTGGGCGTTATCCTGGTAATTTCTGCTCTGACGACGTGCTAACATCCGTGCTAACTCGCACTGGCTCTGCCTCATCATCGAGCTGCGGCTCGGTCGGCTCGCCGGGGATGCACTCCCCTCGGCCTGGGGGTGAACGAGCGGGCTCATCGTCTCCTCCAGTGCTCCTCCGACTTCGGAAAAAGAAAGTGTTCACGTATCGACCATAAGATGTCGCCATTGCGCTTTCAACCGTTTCACCAGATGCGGTTAAAAGCTCTATATACCGTCTTTGGTATCACTGTTTCTGGTGCATAAAAAACTATTTAAAATAAATAAACAAGCGACGCTTAGCCTGGCGGGGCGGGGCAAGAAAAGCCTGGCGGCCCGCCAGGCCTATAAAGCACTGGGGGAAACTCTGATATATATATATGTATATATATATATATATATATACACATAATACTCATACTATTAATAATAAAATATATCACCTAACAGATAGTGTGGATATAGGGTGGATATTTTTACATACATATAAAAAAAATATCCAGAAAAAAAAAAGTCACAGAAGCTTGGAAATTAGCACTAGCAAAATGCAGTATTTTTTTTTAATTTATTTATTTATTTAGATTCAGGGTGATTTTTTTTTTTTTTTTCTGCTTTGGTTTCTGGTTGGTCTATTCTTCCAGCCACTTTCATTGACAGGAAACCAACAATCATCTGGGGGTCCTGTTGTGACCTAAAAGCTAGTTGGATGGTAAAATAAGTGAAAGTGGTCGACGAATTTTAGACTATCAGCCACTGTGGCTGACAGATGAGTAAATGGTGGATGGTAGAGGGTTTCAAATCCTGTGGCACCTTATGGGATGGTTTTGTTGTCGATATTTTCACCCTGGCTCAGGGTGAGAAGATTACTGTGCACTCAGTTTACTGGGACCCTGGTATCAAGAATTACAGTCCAAAATGCTGTATATTTTACCCTTTTATAGGAAAAAATATATCTTTATCTATCTATCTAGATAGATATATATATAGATCTCCATAGATAGATATACATATACATATACTAGGGCTGGGCAACAATTAAAATCTTTAATCGCAATTAATTGCATAATTTGCCTGATTAATCACAATTAATCGCATTGTATTTGCAAAATCCAATAAGTATTGTAAAGAGCACTTTTATTTCAATGTTCTGCTGCCATATAAACGAAAGTGCCATAACATTTGTTGTGCAAACACTTTTAACATCACCACTTATCAGTAACACATATTTAGTGTAAATCTCAACTTAAAAAATGTCATAATAATAATAATAATAATAATAAATAAAATAAATAATAATAGTAATAATAATAAATTAAAGCTTATTGCCACTGCCAGGACATTCTCTTTATAAAAAAAAAAAAATCTACCAACAAAATCCTGAGCCACAATCAGGACAAACAGGCAATTTCTGAGGTAACAGCAGAAACTTTTAACAGGGAGCAGCATTACCAGTCTATGTTCAATACCAAAGTGTGAAGCACAAAAAAGTTCACTACTGAAACTTCCTTTACAGGGGACTAGAATGTAAAGCGCATGTTTTACTGGACTTCTGTTTTTTTTCTATTCCTCTGCACTAAGCCAGTTGCTAAGGCACACACGATTATTTACATTTTCATAAGATAAAGAAGCTCTCTTTTTATTTTGCACAATGTGACCAGCAAGAGAAAACAACCTTTCACAAGCGATTGTTGCGCAATCAATAATCAACCATGTTGTCTGTGTCATTGTCCGTTGTGCTGCTGCAACCGCGTATAAACAAAAGTCTGTTTATAATGAAAGTACAGCAGTCTGTGTGCGCGGGGATCCGGCAGACCTGGTGCTGGCCGGCACCGCGTCAGTACAGCCAGCACCGGCCGCGGCACCGCGCGGTGTGCGGCAACCCGGTCAGGTCTATTCTGCTGGATCTGCCAGGTGCCGCTCCGGCTGTCAGTTGGACCTTTCTGAAGGAGGAGGAAGTTACCTCCGAAACTGTCACGGTAAATAAACATCCCATGTCTGATTAAAAGGACCAAAAACGTCTTTTAGTTAAAAGGAAGACATGATGAATGTATTTGAACTACACTGATTTATAATGTCGTCGGGCCATGCCTGTGTCTGTTTCAACGTGATGACGCGCACACCAGGGGCAAACGTGCTTGGGCGCGTTTGGGCTTTAGACTGAGTGCAACAGACTTTTACAAAATAAAAGCATGTGAGCAACATGCGTTAATGTGCGATAAAGTAAATATCGGCGTCAGTAGTCTAATGAATTAACGTGATAATAACGCGTTAACTTGCCCAGCCCTAACATATACATAGATAGGTTGATCTAGATATATACTAGAATTTCATTAGTCAAATTCAAAAATGCAATCACATCTGTCCTCAGTAAGAATTACTGTATTTGAAACCATCATCACACATATTCTGCAACAAGTTTTACCAGGTGCATCGGTGTCTTGGTTTTCAAATGTTGGTCATTTCATTTTGGAATAGAAGTCTTCTTATGAGCACAGACTGGCATGTACGCAGTTGTGGACACAAACTAGCCATCATTGCATCCTTTTTGCAAAGTAAACATTTCATATTCCCCCTCTCCCAGATAAACCTGGTGTCAAAGAGGTCATCTGTCATTGCCGGAAGGCGCTTCTCATCTGAAAGGAAGAGGCACAGAGGAAAAGTTTAAACATGGGAGGAGGAGCGATACGAAGAGAAAAGAAGAGAGGAGGAGTGCAACATTTTTGTTATGGTTACCGAATATGTTCTCACACTGTGTTTTTGTAATAGTCTGGCTTTGAGCCTCGCTCTATCTTGGTTGTTCCCTGCAGCGAGGTACAGAGCAGATGAGATGAGAAAGAGAGGAGCGAGTTATTGTAGTTTGAACTGTTCATGTCCTCCATCTGTTTGATTCATTCAAATCTTCCTCCTCCCAATTTAAACACTCGCTTCATCTCCGAGAGAATGAGGGAGGAAAATGATAAGCGGAATATTTTGGTCCTGATTAGTGCTATCCTTTGTTTTAGAAAACCTGAACCTCAAAGAGGAAAACAGGGAGAGAGGAAGATAGCGAGGAATTTTAATACTTTAGATTATCTTACTAAAACCACTGTCTCAGGGAGAAACAGAGCAAGTATAAGAGATAAAAAGTAGGAAGGGGAATGTTTTGGGTTTTGTCCCCCCTCTGTTTTCTTCCTTTTCATCCACCCATATGTTTCCCCCACCATGCCTTACCCACAATGCCACAGCAGGGTATGAAATTACTGCCCCAGAAAAGTTATCAGCACGTGGACAGACTGCATGTACACACTTGTATGCAGGGCTATACACACCCTGGGAAATTACCACCTGCCACCAGCTCAAATCCAGGTGATTTTTGTTTTATTTATAGCCAATGATTGGTAAATTTGTTTCCTTTACCTGTCACTTCTGTAGACAACCAACCACTGTTTTGACTGATGGACACACAATGATTTGTTTTCCTTTAGGTTTCAGTTTGTTTCAGTAGAAGATAGGATATGTGCTCAACAAAATCCTAAATATGCATTTGATAAACAAGATCTGCTACATACACAATTTAGACATTCAAAAATACAGGCAGTGCCTAAATAAATAACTTAAGCTGTGCAGTTACTTCAATAATAATCAAAGTTTTATGATGGGAGTGTGCGTGTGTATTCATTTAGGTTCGGGTATCATAGATGCCATTTGGTTAAGGAACCCAAAGACATTGGGTAGTGGTATGGTTGCAGCATGGTCTTGCTGCAACTAAGAAAATAAAAAAAATATATATTAGTAGGCGTATTTTGTTGTTATGGAGGAAGATTTAATAACAAAGATTGGAAAATGTCTTCAAATGTCCTCCTAGCACGCCACCATGTTTTGCCACTGTGTATATAGTTATAGTTATAGTTAGTTATACAGTTTTATATTTCTAAGTTATTTTATGGAATGAGAGAGAAGAGGAAGAAGAGAGCAAGAGAGGAAGAAAAGGAGAGAGGAAGAGATCTCTGAGGCAGATTTAAGATGTCTTTCATATGCATCAAATTTAACCGGCCAGTTCTTCTTGGTGTTTTTTTTTTTTTTTTTTTTTTTTTTAATCTTTTACAGAGAGAGCGAAAGATCTCCAAGGGAAGTAGGGTAGGAAAAACAACAACATCTCAGCAGACAACTTTTCCAAGTGTTTCCTAATTTGCCAAACTCATTTCATGGCTGTGTTTGTGGTCTAGTCCAAGGAGGAGGAACAAAGAGAGGAATGAGAAGAGAGAGCTCCTAAGCACGAGGAAAGGGAGAAGAGCAGCAGAAAGAGACTTTTAAGGCAAACTCAAGATTCCCCGCCTCACAGACAAACATGTCTTGGTGGTGTTTGGAGTTTAATCTAGACTACTGTCATTTGAGGTAGAAAGTAAAGAGAAAAGGAATGAAGAGGACAGTTGAGTCAAGACTCTGCAATGGAAAATGTCTAAACTCCGGTCATATAGGGACAAAGACAGAGGGAGACACGGTGATATTTTGTCAGTGAGGCCGAGATGTGTTTAGTTTCTCGGTAAGTTATCTCAGCGTGAGGGAGGAAGAAAAGAGGAGCGTGTAAATAGACAGTTTAAATACCTGGATGCTGGTTCATTTAAAAAAAGAGCCTTTTTTCATTTCATGTTAGAGTGAAGTCAAACTAAGTTATGTCGACTTGAGAAAAGGACGAGGAGAAAGAGAGATTAAAGGCTAACCAATTTATTTATTTTTGCTTGTCATTTCCCTGCTGAATGTTTTTGTCTCTACTTTTATTGATCCGTTAACATAATTGACAGTCTAGGAGGCAAAAAGGAAATTTTACAGTCAAACTGTGATACATTTGATACCAGTTTTAACTCAAGTTCTACATGTTTGAGACAATAAGGCAGAATAGGGACACAAAATTCGAATGTACAGGCAAATTTAAAGGCAGGCTGTCTTTGTTGTGCCTATTGGACAGAAAACAGACGGAGAAGCCATTAAACACTATGAGGGCTGGACGTTTTCACCAGTCCTTTCACAGTGTGACTCTTTATTTAACAAGTTATGGTTCTTTGAGGGCTGAAGAGTTTCACCTTATGCTGTTTCAGAGTTAAGGCGCAAGCTGCGTTACTGCTCATATTCAGTGTTGGATATTTGTATATTTACTAGTACAGAGAGAGAGGGGAGAGAAAAGGATACAAGGCAGTTTGAAAAAAGAGATGATACCTTTTTTGAGTTGCAATCCCAAAGTACTTTAGATTAAAAAAAAAAAAAAGAAAGAAAGAAAAATTGACTATTTTACAGCCAGTTTGTAAGTAATACTTACCCCATCATCCCATTGCCTTTTTATTTACTGCACTAACTCATGTCCAAAGCTCATTGCGTTATGATTTCATTTGCATTGCCATATCTTGGTCATTAAAACAGAACAGTTCACAGTGTCTTAAACTATATTCAGTGTGCGTGTACAAAAATATAACAGCTATTTATTGAACAATCCAAAGAATGAAAATCACATCTCAAATCCAAAATCAGGGACGAAACATTTAAGAAACAATCGCTGTAAGAACGGAATTGCCCTCCAATATTTATGAATACGACCTTATTTATTAAACACTGAGGATGATAATCTGTAGTTAGCATATCAGAACATTTATTGTATCAGGATAAACAGTTTAGGTTTTTACAGTTTTAGGACAGAGAACAAACTCAAACAACATAAATCTGAGACTTAATGTTGACATGCATGCACTCATAGATCTGTTAAATGAAAAGAAAGAGTTTCATTCCAAAATAAATGAGATTATCTGCCATTCTATAAAAAATTTGAGGGAAAAAATAAATAAGATCAGATATGAATTTCATGTAACAAGTGTGAAAATCAGATAGCTATACTGTTTTTGCATAAAGGATAGACAGTTGTTGGAATGACACTCCAATGCCATTTTTGTTGATTGATTTACATCCATGTGTTGTTGATTAGTTTCACTGTTTACTATTGGACGCAGATACATTTCAGGCTTGATACTTTTTTTTTTTTTTTTTTGTGGTTTTGTTTTTCCTGGATAAGTAGTTTTGTTACCGATAGTTACCAATCCTCTTCTCATTTCTGTGAACTTGAGTTGCACTCGTCTCAGAAGTATGGAGAGAGAGAGATGAATTCAGAATGTAAACTTCCACTTCAGGCAGATGGAGAAGATTTTCAACTCAGGGCTCAAGAAACACTTTGTGAAAAGCAGGAAACACCGGCCACCTTTTGGATGTCATTTCTGTGCTTTGTTGATTTTATTGTTAATAATAGGGTAACATTTTACTCGTAGCTGTTTTTTTCGTCTTTGAAAATATGTTTTCTTCATTGCAATTTGAAGTGTTGAAGGTCAGTTTTTTGGTTACAGAGCTGCCCTGTTCACTTTGATTTTTAAATACTGTTTGTTGGATCATGTTATGCTCAATAAAATGGGGGAAAAGAGTGTGTGTGTGTGTGTGTGTGTGTGTGTGTGTGTGGTCGGTATCCATTTGTCACCAGTATTGGATAGCAATCCTCCACCAGATCAGTGGGCTTTGTCTCGATTTCACGTTTTCATGTTGATTTTGGGAAGAGTGGCTTTAATCATTCCCCAGTTAATAAATCCAGTTAATTACACATCAACCAGTTCTCAAATCTTAATCTCAATGTTCTTTCCTTCCATATTACCATGTATCGTCTCCACCCTCTTAGTCACCTGCAGAGGTCTGCGACTGACAGTGGCAAAGTCATGTGAGTGGTCATTTTGACTTATTGCTTAAGGGCCGGGCATCCATTGGTTATGGCTAAGATTGGTTGTAGAGAATGAATGTAAAGTCAATTAGATCATGACTTTGCCATCCTAGGGAAAAAAAAAAAAATTGCTTCCAGGGGGCAGCCCTATAACACAGTGGCATAACCAAGCATCAGTCACAGCTCATCAATCTTACTTATTGATGACTTGAGCTTTTGAAGTGATGCATTTGGCTGCTGATGCGCAATGATCTGGTTTCTCCTCTGTGAGGTACTTGAGTGTGTCTCGATCTAGTAGTGATGTGTGTGAATGAGTGAGAGGAAGAATGAGCAGTTTTTATGTCGTTAGATGTTCATTTATAGGAAACCAATACCCCTGCTCTCTCTCTCTCTCTCTCTCTCTCTCTCTCTCTCTCTCTCTCTCTCTCTCTGATTTTGATTTCCCCTCTTTCATTCCCTTTCTGTCACGTTATTTGACGTGTTCCATGAATGTGTCGCCATGGTGTCCTTTGAAACAAAAACGTTTTCAAACCCCGGTGTGTATCTCTTTCTCTCTCTCCCATCTCTCACTTTGTTTCCTTCCCGCTCTCCTCTCTCTCTGCCTTTTTGTTTCTCTCTTCCACTCTGATGACCTTCCCTCCCCTCTGTGCTTCTGTCTCCCTGTTTCACCGGCTTCCTCCCTCCATCTCTCCGTTGCTCTCTTTCATCCACATTTTCAGTCACTCGCTCTCCGTCTCTTTGTCCCCTTAATCACATCTGCTGACACCAGTGTGTCTGAGTGAGTGACAGAAAGAAACAATGGAAAGTTTGTTTTTAAGATGTTTTTTTGTTAATATTGTTTTTGTTGTGAGATGTTCAATTATAGGAAACCAATCTCTCTTTCTCTTTCTTTCTTTCTCTCTCACACACACACACATACACACACTCCTTCTCTTTACTCTTTCAACTTGCTGATGGAGGGAAACAGAAAACTGCTGAAACCCCAGGTGTGTGTGTGTGTGTGTGTGTGTGTGTGTGTGTGTGTGTGTGTGTGTGTGTGTGTGTGTGTGTGTGTGTGTGTGTGTTTGAGTATGTGTTTGTGTGTGTGTGTGTGTGTGTTTTGTGAATTCTGTAGCTGTAGGCAAGGCAACCGCATCCTGCATCATCAGAATTTGCAGGAAGTTGTGTGTGTGTGTGTGTGTGTGTGTGTGTGTGTGTGTGTGTGTGATTTGACCTGTAAGTGGTGTGTTTTACGAATCCTAATAGCCTTAATGTGTGTATGTTTTTAACACGGTCACAGTTTTACCTTTTTTTCTCTTTCAATCTTTCTCTTTTTTGGTCTATTGCCATCACATTTTTCTCTATTTTCTTGTTTTGCCTGGTCTCTTAGCTTTCTTTCATCGCTGTCTTGTTTTTTCTTCCCCCCAATTCAGTTTATTAGCTGGTCACCAGGGAATTATACTTAGATCCTTAAATCTTACAAAGCCCCTTTAAACTGTAGCCCTTTTCCTTGACCTTGATGAAAAACGTGATGAGTTCGAGGAAGGATATGATTCATAATGACTCATGAAAAAACAAGAGACAATCTGACTGCGACGTAATTATGCAACCGCAGATGGTGTATTACGGTATATATTTATGGTTTAAGGTGTGTTGTCGCTGCATGGTGAAAGGTTTTATACTGTAAATTTAAATGCACATGAGCAAAATGTATACTTTAAAGTGGATGCCACTGTTTATTTTGCAGCGCCTTCACTCTCCCTTTATTTTCCAGAACATGCTAATGAGCAGGAGTGCAGTTTTGACTTTGTTGTCTGTAGTTTCTGACATCAAAGTCTGAGCGAGAGGTTTGGAGTGTGTGTGTGTGTGTGTGTGTGTGTAAAAAATATATATATTTAGAATGGGGATTTTTGAGCTGTTTCCATCCTGGGACCCTGCCGAGTAAGTTTCGGCGTGTCACCGTGGGATCCAGACTCACATAAGCATCTTGCTTCTCCTCGAGTGTTTTGGACCCACCGGGACCTGAATCTGTTTTTGGGTCCCAACAAGCCACAGCAAAGAGAGAGCAGGGTTAGGAGGACTGCCTTCGTTTGTTTTGATTGGCTTTCTCAAAAATGCCTCGTCTTTTTTAAAAGTCTCATTTTAACTCCATGGGCGTCAGGAGGTATCCTGCATTCAGGTCGGACTGTCAGACTTTCATAATATATCATAACATAAAACTGATAACCATGGGGCAAGTGGACTGCCTGGACAGCAAAACTGCTAAATACAGCAGAATATGAAGATAATAATAGCATATGCACAGTTTGAATCCAGCACATACTATACTACGCTAAATAAAATGTTCAAGTGGGAGTTTTGTTGGAAAGAGACTGGATTACTTTCATGAATGAATTTATCCTACTGACTGGTGTGGCTTACAACTGCTTATTTAAATATGGATTTCCAAATACAAAATGCATTCAGCACGCTTGTAGAATACGTCTGGGTAAACATACAATTGTAAAAGTAACATGAATGTTTAATAGCGTAAATATAGCTGTGTTTCATCGTCAAAATCTTACTCACTGGTCACTGCTGCTTCTTTGTTCAGAAAGTAACGGGTTCAAAAATGCACATGTCTCAGTCCATTCCTCTTTGAATCCTCGGTTCTCGCGTTCTTTTCAAACTTTCAAAGAGCGACATGCAAGCTTCGACATGCCACGACAATCAACCGCTCTGCTTCGGCCGGCTGAAAGCGTCTGTTGCCTTCTCTGAGGTACGAGAAGGAAATATTCGTTCACTAATATTAGCTGCCTAACGTTTTGTAACCTTAACCTTGACCTTTCCCTAACCCTTAACCAAGTATTTTTAGTGGCTCATGAGCAAACTAGCCGGGAAGCGATCCTTTGACTCATATTAGAGATGCTCCAGTGGTCGCTTTCTAATTTAGGAAATACTCCTGTGGGTTGTATGAAGAGCGTCGGAGCAAATGACCTATGTGGTCGTGTGGATTAGAGGACTTGTTGGTTTATTGTCATGACCAGGGATTAAACCCTGTAAAGCCTGAGCCATCAAATAATTGACCGAAAATTCCAATTCTTTGAAACTGGAGCCATTATTGGTCCAACTAAACAGCCAAAAAAAAAAAAAAAAAAAAAAAAAAAAAAAAAAAAAAATCAAATATCAATTCCCAACTATGAGTTTCAATTTGTATCATATTTGGCACATCAGACAATTGTGCTTGATTTTCATCATAAAACATCATAAAACACAAAAATTCTTTAACACATTGGTAATTCCAAACCTATAAAAGAACATGTTTCCTTCCAAACATAGAAAATAACCATTGTTTAGTATTATCTTTTTATTATTTTGACCCATTTGGTGAGAATGACCTCAATATACCTGCTGTGTTAAATTTAAGACAGCCACTTTCAACACGGTTTTACAAACAAAAACGTTATGAAATGTTCAGTAATTTCACATTGCATCAAGTCAGTAATTTTTCCTATCGATGTTTCAGTAAAAATTTGTTGTACAAATGCTGTACAGTCTTTAAATGACACGTGTGGCTTTAAAGGGTTAAGGAATTGTTTGCGCCCCCCCCAGTTGCTCTTCAGTTTCTGTTCATTTCCCATTTGACATTTTTTTTGGTTGTACTTATTTTGCAAGATGCTAATGTGCAGTGATTTGGTTTCTCCTTTAGCAGCTATACCCCCCATATACAAATCATCATTTATTTACCTCTGATGACTGAGGTCAGCCCAAAGATGACCCAGGTTTGAACTGATTTATTCACTCATAAATGAACTATATACAATTTGGTCTTCACTTTTATTCAAACCACCTCACAGTACGGTGCAGTGTGCACATTTTAAACTCAGGTCGCCCCAGCGAGGATTGAACCCGCTAATCTCGGAGGTGATTGTGCCTTCGTGCATCTTGTAAGTGAAGATCAGAGAGTACAACAGATACATGACTCGACTGCCATGGTGTGTTATGGCTCTTAAGGTGAAGTAGAGTGCAGGAGTGCTGTACTTCATTCACACTTAAACCGTCATGTCAGCCATAATCCTCCCTGCTGAAACTCCTGAGGGCCTTGAAATGTATTAAACTGCCTTAAATCCCTTTATTACCTCTGTTTTCACCATGCCGTGAAAGGTTTTCTACAAAACAGGTTTGGCGTATCGGCTTCACTGCACACACCTTCGCGCTGCAAACAAGTGTCCGTGTTAATTAGTCATTCAGTCTCATGCTCGGTGTTTGGGGGGCAAGTGTAAATATGCTCAGACAAGGTAGAATAAAGCGTGTCAGCCTGTTGCACTCAGAAGGTGACACTCGACTCAAGGAAATTCAGTAAACAAGTTAATTAGCATTGAAAAAACTGAGTATATCTCACCCTATTGGCAGAGTTGTTACCTTGTTTAACACTGAATATGAGACTAAATTACTTGTGAAAAGGAGATTTTTTTATTTTTTCGCTGTGTGCAGTAAAAGAGGAGGAAGAAAGTCTAATATTTACGAGCTGGCTCTGAGTGTTTGCCTGCCTGACACTAATTACAAAAAAGGGCTATGTAATTAGCAGCAGGAGGGAGCAAATGCATTACTATGCAGGCGGCGTTACATTTAATAGCCTGGATGGGTTACACACCAAGTAATTCACACCGTCAGCACCAGAAACACATTGACTTTTTTTTTTTTTTTTTTTTTTTTTTTTTGTTTCCTCCCTGCGCGCTCATTCCTCTCAGTGTTTTTGTCACCAGCTATTATCTTCGCACGTTGTTGTGAAGTCAGCACAAAGAAAGCAGGATTTTATAACAATCTCTCCCCCCTGATCTTCGCTTCAGCTTTTCCTTTTCCCAAACCGTCCCCGGTTGTCGGCGGCTCCGCGATGAATTCCGCTGACGAACGCAAAGATGGGAGTTCACTTTCCAGTCAGGCGTTTCCCCCGGACGCCTCGCCGCTGTCTGCCTCTCGCCTCGACTGCATCCGAGCGGCGTGACAGCCCCTGCTCGCCCATTAGCTTTCAATGGGGCAAACAGAATCAAAGCGTAAAGCTCAGACGGCCCTGGAGACGAGTGTTTATATTATCTAACATTTCACTCTAAGACGGATTAAAGGGGTAGTGCGGAGGAATTTCAGCTACCAAAAAGTAAAACACAGTGAAATAATGCTGTTACCATTTATGTTGGTACATTGGTACATCAGTACATAGATAATAAATTCAGTAATGCTTCATATTAAGGTCCTTGTAATAAGTGTTAGTTAATAGGTAATAAGAGCCTTATAAATCCTTTAGAAGAATTTTATTAACATTAATAAGTGTTAATAAGACTATAGAAGTGTATTAATAATAGCATTATAAACATGTTTATTGTTAGATTATTTATATGCGCATATAAAAACTTATTAACAGCTTATGGACTGCTTATGGACGTTAATAAAAGCCTTCTATCATTATTTATACTAGCATTGCAAACAAATTTATGTTGTTTAACTTACCTGTTATGTCATTGTTAAACCTGTACTATGCCTTTTTGTTGTTTTAAGGTTGAAAAAAACTTTATTATTCATTTATTAGTAGTTAAAGAAAAACCCTTCAGATGAAAATTATGTTGTAAACCTTGTTAACGTGTCCACTTGGGGTTTTTCATGTGATACAAGACACATCAGGAGCGAAATAAGCAGTCGGCGCCATGGCTGATGTTTTCCATTTTGTATGAATGGCAAGATCAAAAATCTGGATTCAGACCGGCAACTGACGTCAGCTGACGGGGTGATGATGCTTTCCATATCGTGTTGTCATGCTTTCCATGTCATGTTTTATTTAAAAAAAAAAAAAAAAGAGAGAGAAAAAGACCAACTAGAAATGGCTGCTTCACGCAAACAATATTAGAGAAAGTAAGAGATTCACTGAAAAAAGCAATTTTTTTAGATAGATAGGTTATCAAATATGAATATCTATCTGGTGTATGACAACACACTCTCACTGCCGGATCGTCAAACGCTCTCACACCCCTTCATGTCTCCAACACCCAAACACAGACACTGATGCCGGGATGAGATGCACCAGCCTCAGAGTCCTTTGGTGAAAAAATCTTGGTTAAGATTTAGGGAAATGTTAGCTTTACCCGAACCTTAACCTTAACCACGTGTGAGGGTTAGGGTTAAGCTGTGAAAATCATAGTTCCCTATTACATAGTGCATAATAAAGGATTTATTAACCTTAATAACCACTGTTCTCGCTTTACATTCGGTAACTTTAAACAAGGTAACTGCAAAAAACATAGTGCTTATGAATGTCTTATAAAATAAATGTTTATGATGCTATTATTAATACACTAATATAGTCTTATTAACACTTAATGGTGTTACTAAAGCTTATAAGGCCTTTACTACCTGCTAGCCAACACTTATTACAAGGACCTGACTCAGCTGCATCAGTCTGCTAAAAGATAGAATAATGAATAAATAGAATAATGAATCAACATGAAATGATTTCAGCTGAATCATTTACGATTCATTTAATGAATGGCTGTGAATTTACGGTTCACGTTATTGATGGCAAAATGAATCCGCCAGTCTGTCGCTACTTAACAGTTTGTCACTTTCTGATTTAGCAAACTTCAAACTGACATCTGCACTGCAAATCCATTCAGAAGCTTCAAGTACAGGTTCCAACACTGCCTCATTTTTCATGACAGGAGAAATATGGGAATCAAAGATCTTACGCCCAAACAAATTCTGGCTGAGCTTGATTCACGTTGAGTTCATATCATCTGGGGACAGGATTTAATTTCGTGCGTGGGATTAAAATCACAGATGATTTCTGCAGTTTTTTTCAGAATTTGTGGAAATCCCCAGCTGGCATCTGTCCCATGCGAGTTGTGCTTTGGTCTTGGATGGAACGATCAGACTTGGAAATGTGAAGACTTGTATTCCCTAAAAGTGTTTTCCCAGTCTGCATTAAGAAGTGCTGCCCCATTACAGCTGCAGCATGATGACTGCTGGAGAGCACTGCGGACGGTTATTTTGCCAAATTTCCCTCTAAAGAGAAAAAAATGTGGCCTTATAGGCATGAAAACCTCATTCTTCGTCATGCTTTTGCCCCATCAGAGTCGGCAGGACTGAGAAAAAATTGTCTGCGAGTGTGTGTGTGAGAGAGAGAGAGGCCCTGGGAGACTTGTGCGTCTGCAATTTGTCTTAAAAATATTCCTCTTTAACTGTAGGGCAATAATATGCAGCGCTCTCCCACTTTGATATGAGTGGAATTACTTCTCGGGGTCGTCGGTGTATTTCTGGATATTCTCCAAAATAAATGGGCTCATTATGAGATCGTTGTTTTCATTTTCGCTCCACACTTTCATCAGGTTGTCTGCAGAAAAGAAAAAAAAAAAGCACACAAAATTATGTTGTAATGTGCATAATTCATCTTTTTTTTTTTTTTTTTTTTTTAGCACTGTAAGCTGCATTAAATCAGAAATGGAGTCAAAGCCACTACTTTGTGAGAATAAATGTATATGGAATTACTGATCACATTGATTATATCACTCTCCATCCACTCGCTACCATTAATCACAAACAGTGACACCTGCTGGAGAGAAAATGTTACTACATGTATATCATTTTTAATTTATTTGGAGAATATAAAATGTTTGTTTAGTCATCAGGTGAAGCTCCTATGACTGACTCAACCTGTTTGATGGCTAGTAAGAACTATATGAGAATATGAGTATATTAATTGTTTCCATCTGCTGCTCTGTACACTCGTGTCTCGTAGCTCTTTCCCGCTGCACAGGAAGTGATGCATTTTACGTTTCCAGGTTTGTGTAGAATAAACAGAAGAGGAAAGAACTGGGTAGGGGCTTCTAGGTGAACTCAACGCCACTCACAACAGCAAAAGATGCTCAACAGACACTTTTAAACCTTGATTATTCATACACTTACATAGCTCTGATTTTGTTTTTGAATGATCACCAAAATCCAGACCTCGGTGGCGTCATAGCTGCTACGGCCAGCAAGTGTGTCGGCATGAGCAGCACCAAAGAAACCAATCCAATCCAATCTAATCCACTTTATTTATATAGCACAATTTTAACAAACACAAGATTTTCCAAAGTGCTGCACAACAAGATAAAACACCACAAAATAACACAATAGAAGCAGAATAAAAAGGTAAAAATACATAATAGGATAACACGATAAAATAAGATCAAATAAAACAATAATAATAATAAAATAATAAAATCATATAAAATAATAAATTGATATAAAATAATAAAATAAAATTATACAATTATAATTTAAATAGAATAAAATAATGTAAAAGGCAATGCTGGTACAGCATAAAAAAGAAAAAAAACATAAAATCAAAAATCATAAAATCAAAAATCCTACATGGTATCAAAAGCTAAAGAAAAGAAGTGGGTTTTAAGAAGGGTTTTAAAATGAGATAGTGAGAAGGCCTGCCTGATGTGGAGCGGCAATCCATTCCAAAGCTTTGGAGCCGCTCGACACCAAACTCAAATTCCATGACGAGAAAATCCAAGGAGAACATCACAGCCATTTCTGATATCTAAAGTCGGAACAAGTTTTTAATCACTTACGTATAATCTCGTATAATTCACAAGAGTCAGATATTCAGAGGAAGTGCAGCTGGGTTGAAGAATAAAGTTAGAAAGAGACTTTCGCCTGAAGTTGTGTCCCCACAGTTTCACAGTGCTCCAGAGAGCTGGCCACATTACTGCACCAGCTCACGCTTTGGGACAAACAGGAAATACAAATTGCACAAACCGTGCAGTAAAAACAATATTTCATTGTGTTCGGTGAGGTGGGCGAACGGCGACAACTGCGACCTCTGTTGTGAGAAATAGAGCCGCCTCCTATCATTAGTCTACACGAGATGCATAGGCCTGTTTCTGCTCTGCTGGCCCGTGTCCAAGGTACTTATCAAACTGTGCCTGGGTGCATTCGTGGGTGTGAGCAAGCACCAGTGCACATGTGGACCAAAGCCGATCGATCCTTACCAGATAAAAATATGAAAAAAGACGGTCTGTAGCTCCGTCCTCCGATCAAAAACGGCCCCACAGGTCGACGTATTATGACCTATAGTGACCTTTTAGCCTAAAGTTATTTATAGGACCACTAGAGGTCATCTAACCTCTAGTAGGAAATAATCACAGTGCGGTTTAGTTGATGGGGCGGCAAATGTGTCAACCAACTTTCACTCAGATGACGAGAGTTCAAATATGTGTGGTGGCTAGTTAGTGAGCAAACGGGTAGCTCGCTCAGGAAACGTTGCTTTGGGTCGTATTAGAGACGGATGACATATGTGGTCATATGGATTGGAGGACAAGTGTCTTCGTTGTCCCATTACTACTTTAATAATGCATTACAAACCTATTTATATTGTTGTAAAAGCTTATGAAGAGAAAAATAAATATTAACACTGACCACTGGAACATGGGCAGCAAAAAACAGTCAAATATCTGTTTGTCTTTGTAGGATTTGATTTAAATAGCATTCATCAATCATTCCTGATATTGCACTGCAAAAACTCAAAATCTTACCAAGATTATTTGTCTTATTTCAAGTCTCATTACACTTATCTCATTACATCTCATTACACTTAAAATAAGACATGATCACCTCAGAAGTAACTTGTTTTTAGACAATTGTCTCTTGTTTCAAGTGAAAATTTGCTTGAAACAAGTGAAAATTTGCTTGTTTCATTGGCAAAATTTGTTGCTTGTTTCTAGCTAATTTTCACTTATTTCAAGTGAATTTTCACTTTTTCCACTGGCAAATTTTGCCAATGAAACAAGCAACTTTTCACTTGTTTCAAGTGAATTTTCACTTGAAACATGTGAAAATTGTCTAAAAACAATTTACTTCTGAGGTGATCATGTCTTATTTTAAGTGTAATGAGATATTTTGACTAGTAATAAGACATTTTTGACTTGAAATAAGACAAATAATCTTGGTAAGATTTTGCGTTTTTGCAGTGTGGCTTAAAAGTCCCCGTCATTTGGACGAAATCAACTGACTCTGAAATATCACAGTCATGCAAAATGATTGCAGTCAACTCAAATGATTGTGGTCGTTGTGTTTCCTACGCAACACTTTCTCTGGAGCCTGCACCGTGTGTCTCATGAGCACAGGCAGTTGGAGTGATGGGAGGGTTGCCAGGTCAGCGAAGAGATTTCCAGCCACTGCAGCCCCCTTGTGAGGTCCACAACCAAATGGGCAAAGCAGGAGAGCACGGACTTGGCATGTAAAACATCACATTTTCATTGTATGTTTTATATATTTTAGTATCTCTGTTGTCCAAGCCAGAGCTGCCACTGAGTGCCATCTCTGCTCTGAGTATGCCATGAAACATAATTTCAAAATGTGCAATATGCCCCCCCCCCTTCTCGATTTTGCATCAGTGGTGTAAACTGCAGCCTTGAGAGTTCAGGAAATTGGGTTTGCAGATAATATGCATTTATGAGATCTTTATATTCCTTGTGGGGGAAAAAAAGCACAAAGTACAACATCTCACTAAATGGAAATACATAAAGTAAAATGATAACACTTCAATAGTGGACCGAAGTACAGGACTGCAGGAAATGGACTTTTGGTTGTTTTTCTCCTCACTGAGAACTGCCAGCTCTGAAAGTGAGGTAACCATGGTGACTTCATATTTTTTTTTTTTTGGACAGCAAAGACAGTATCACGCTCAGATTTCTTGTGTAAATATGTCAAATAAAAACATTAGATCAGCAGGTTTTTGAAACGTGATCAAATGCAGGAGAGAATCGGGAGACGTGCGACAGCGGGAGAACAGAGGCATGAAAATCGCAAATCTCCCAGGAAAATACGGTGTGAAAGAGTGTGTGTGTGTGTGTGTGTGTGTGTGTGTGTGTGTGTGCATATTCTCACTCTGGTGGGTGCGAGTGTGTGTATGTGTGGCTATCAAGGCAGGTGTTAATTTTTTTTTTTTCTTTTACTAGACTGCAGTCTCTCTTTTATGCCACGTCAAGTCTTTCCTCAAGAGGGAACGAGCTACACAGTTTAAGATGATGCCTCAGCTTCAGCGTAACACTACAGAGGAGAGAGAGAGAGAGAGAGAGAGAGGGAAAGTGAAAGTGAAAGTGAGAGCGAGCCAATGAGAGAGAGAGAGTCTCCAGGGTGCGATAATGATTGCTTGCTCAACGATTCTGCGAAAGTTAACAAAGTAATAGTGGGCAGAGAGAGAAAAAGAGAGAGAGAGATAGCAGACCGGCGGCAAAGCAGAAGATAACAGATTAAGAACAGAGCGAGGGAGTGAGGTAGAGTTAGAGAAGAAGGAGAGAGAGAGAGAAGAGGGGGTTGAAAGAGCGATAAACTGGGATAATGACTGCTAGGTCCTCCAATTTGGGAAAGCTAAGCGACGGGGCACGAGAGATGGAGAGAGAGGAGGTAAATCCTAGAGGATAGAGAGAAAGAGAGAGAGGGTGAAATGAAACAATCATCATAGAGTGGTGAGTGTCGGCTCTGAGAGAGAAGAGCCAGCAACGATCGAAGAATAAGAGCAGAGAGAGGGAGGCGGCAACAGTTAGCAAACAGAGAAATAGCGAGAAAATGGAAAAAAAAAAAAAAAGTTTGAGGGTATAAAATAATAACTGCTATAGTTCGACCACTCCGAAGACGTTACAGACTGCAGGGGAGGCAGAGAGAAAAGTGCTGAACTGAGCCAGCCTGATTTATCAGCCTGCCACCGTGTGGGCCGTGCACTTGCAAATGCGAGGATTCAAATCAGATTAAACTGATAAATTAGGCCGAAACTGGCCTTTTATTAAAAATCGTACATCAGCTGTTGAGTGTCGTTTACCTCCGATATGATGTGACGCCGTCTGATTGATTTGATTTGATTGCTCGATGCAGTGGGATGTTTTTTTTTTTTTTTTTTTTTTTTTTTTTATCAGGCTCTGCAGAAAAGACAACACATTTTATTGTTACAGTAAACCAAAAAAAAAAAATAAATAAAAAAAATAGAAGAATATTCCAGTGCACACCAGGATACCAGAGCTGATTGTTTTTTAAAATAAATTTCATGAAAAACAAAAGACCACCAGCTTACACCCAGGAGAGAAGCATTGCTGTGCATGGCGGCATATCTTTACGTTTTTTGATTTTGTTTTGTCATTATTTTGATCATTTGGTTCTTAATGGAAGGTTTTTAGGGTGTTTTCATGCCTACCATGATCGCTCCATATTAATAAAAAACCATGAAGTGTTTACTCTGCTGTTTTGCTTCATTTTAGCCTTGATGAAGCTTGCATATTTCCTCTGATGTCTGTTTTTGTGGTGGAATTTTGCCTGCCATGCAGAGTATATTTCTCCAGGGAAAGTGCCAAAGCAACAATCCAATCACAGTATTTTTCATTTTATCTATTTATTTATTTATTTTTTGGATAGTGACACCAGATAGAGAGAGACAGGAAAGGCAAGAGACAGAGAGGGGGTGACATGCAGCAAAGGATCAAGTCCGGATTCAAACCCAAACCACTGCTGTAAGGACTCGCCTTGACACGTGGTAGACGCTTTATCCGGCGCGCCACTAGGGGGCTCCAAATCACGGTATTGAAGAGCCTTACACAAATCTTTGGGACGATTAACAGATTGTTCTTTCCTGCCCAAATTCAGATGGAAACTTGACCAGTTAGAGGACACTGGGTGGTTTTTATTAGCTTCTTCCCTTTTTCAACAATAATATAGGGGCCCTCTGCTTTTTGGACAGGCTCTGGTTTAGACCACGGTATGGTGTGATCACGGTATGCTTTGTGACAAGCGAGAACGTAATCTGACCTAACTCTAGGAAATGAACCAAAGCAAATGCATTGTTGCTTAGCCTGGGGTCGATGTTTTTTTTATTGCTGTTGTTCTGACATTGCTCTGTCGCAATTCACTGTTGACTGCAACCAGAGTTTTCCTTGTGTCCTATTTTGGTCTGAATGGTTTTTTTTTAGTGGCTTTTACCCCCCTGGCAAAAATTCAAGAGCCACTGTACTGTTTTGAGCATGGATATCGTCAAACTTGCAGCATGGCAGCTCTTTGATTCATGCAACCCCAGTGGGAGACCAGACCAGTCTTGAACTTCAGGGTAACGTAGTCGCAGAGTTGCTCGTTCTCTATCCTCGCATCTCATTCGCCTATCGTGAGCCTCTTCGTTTTGCGCTGGCTCTCTCAGCCTATCAGTGTCAGCCTCGTTTTTCCCACGGGCTTCTCACAGGATCATCATCTCCCCTTTCGAACGGCTCTGCCCCTCGCCCCAGAACTTCTCCTCAATAGATACGTCATTTCGCTCAGCAAGTCTCTTGTTTATTTTCAGTTTAGTCTTGAGAAAAAGAGACTTAAAATCCTCACATTCCTCATGCAGCATAACCTAATGGCCCTTTTCCACAAGTACCTACTCGGCTCGACTCGGCTCGACTCTACTCGGTTTGAGAGCTTTTCCATTAGGTGGTAGTACCTGGTAGCAGGTCCCATTTTGGGATCTACTCAGCCGGGGTTCCAAGCGAGCTGAGTCGAGCCGAAATGTGACGTAAACGCAGTGCAGGCCACTGATTGGATGGGGAGCGATGACACATGAGAGCGCCTCCTGCACGAAAACCAAACCCAGCATTAAAAAAAAAAAAAAAAACGGCAACAGCGACTGTGTGCACTGATCATTGCTGAAGTTGGCAAAGTCAGAAAATGGCAAGCAAACTGGTAACGTGGTCTGAGCTTGGTGGCAGTCCAAAGAATCCAAGGGGAAGCTGGATGGTGCGCCGCCTTGCTATGACGACTCCACCCACGGTGAGCTGGTACTCAGTTGTAATGGAAAACCACCTAAACCGTGTCGAGGCGAGTAGAGTCGAGCCGAATAGGTACTAGTGGAAAAAGGGCATTAGTCTTGACTCCCCATTCGTATGTTCAGTGCATCCCAACACCAATATGTTTCAGGTAAAAATAAAAAAAAAAGATCTTCCCTCTTTCGCCCAATCACCTGTGCACGACTGGCCTGCACGTTTGAACTCAAGACCTGCCTTGCTCATTGGCTAAGAGTTCTACTCACGCTCATCGGCTACAGCAGTTTGAGAATTTGAGACAGGTATTTTCATATCCTTTTTGCTGCTGTCTGTCAAAGTCGCAGATCAGATCCACAATAATAGAAATTAGATTTTGCAAGCTTCTTTCTTTTCTTTTTTTCAGTCAAGACAATTCAGGGTGAGTCCATGATACAAAATATTTTTTGGTGGCATATTCCTTTAATGCATTTGTGCTGTCATATTTTTTTTTTTTTTATTAACATAAGATATGGCCTCCAAACTGTACTATTGTTGGTTTTGTTTTCATCTTTCATTAAACCGACTCACTTTTTTAGATACTGTAGTTTAATTTACTATTGTTTCATGTTTCTTTATTGTATCTCAGTTCTTTTTAGTATTTTATTTGATCTCTTCTTTTCTCACTTCTTATTCTATTTTCATTCTTCAGTCGTTACTGGCTTACTACCTTTTTTTCGTTCCATATATTATGGCAGCATTTTGTAAGCTCTGATTTGAAAAGTGCTGTATGAACACATTTTTTTGTAATTATTTATTTCGACTGCATTGCGTCTGGCTCACGTCTCCCTCGTGGGATGCAGCCTCCAAAACCGATCGCTCGTTTCACATCTCACGTCTGTGATCTGGCACGGGGGCCAGACATGTCCCGCAGTGTGATCAACCCGTGAGACTCGTCTGGCTCGCGAAGCGTTAGCCCGACACTCACCAGCAGGAATGAACTGCCAAGAGCGTTTAGAGTGACAAGGAAGCTGCGTTTTCGCGGCGTTTTGCCTCCGTGATTTCCATCGCTTCCATATTTCCTGATCAAAGGGAAACACTGGAATGGGCTTCTGATATTTATCTCGAGTAAAGCAAATCTATGTTTCTAATCGGCTTGTTTATCTGTTCATACAATGTTGATGATAATAAACATCGCAATGCACTTCAAAGTGGCACTGGATCTTTTTATGGCTGTGCATTGTGTGTGTGTGTGTGTCTGTGTGTGTGTGTGTGTGTGTGTTCATTTTCATTTTTACGGACTCTCTCGCTTTCTCTCTCTCTCATTTCTCATATTTGGTGCTGGGCACAGCAGCAACAGTGCAATGGCTGTGAACGCTCTAAATGATTTTATGACAATGTGGTGCTGTGATGATATAACCTGCTCGGTAATGGATGATGTTTTTGCATGAAATATTGTATTGTTTATGTCATTTACCGTTGTTTTACTGGAATGAATTAAACATCAGAAATCTCTCTCTCTGTGTGTGTGTGTGTGTGTGTGTGTGTGTGTGTGTTGTTTGTGTGCGTGTCCATATTTCCGCAGTCTGCTTCACTGGACTTGAGGCGTAGCAGCGCAGCGCTGTCAAAGTTTTAGATGCTGAGCTTCAGGGTCAGAGCTGTCACTGTTGCTAAGTCTGACTGATGTGGCATCTGCACAAGGCCACCTGTCTGTCTGTCTGTCTGTCTGTCTCTTTATCCGTCTGTCTGCTACACCTCCCCACTTACTCCCCACATACTGCTTCCCTCCACTCCCCACCAAATGCGCTGCCTGAGATCCTGAGGCAAACCTCCGTTACCCGAATTATTCCAAAGTCATGGCTAAAAAAAAAAAGAAAAGAAAAAAGAAACCTAAATAAAAGTGACTGTGCATTTGCAGTTGGAGCCTTCTGATGCTGGAACTCCCTGCCAGAGGAGATCAGGCGTGCTGAACCATAAAACTGCTTCTAATCGTTTATTCTGATGCTTTTATCTTTGGTTTTATTTTGCTCTTTGCATATGTATTTTCCCTGTGTTTGTTTTACTCATTTTACCACTTTTGTTCGTATTTATAATGACACTTTGTCTTTTTTTCTCATGTCTTTCTTTACTTTATTTTATACATGTACAGCTCTTTTTGACTCTTTTAAAATAAGGGCTATATAAATAAAGTTATTATTACAATTATTATTATTAGGGTCCCACTTGATGTACCTGTCAGAATAAATGATTTTTATTAAGGTATCAAGCTGTGACATTTTCATATAAATAAATGTTCGTTTTGCTCCTCTCTAGATTGGACTGACATAACACATTAGCGATTGACCCTATATCCACTTTATGAGAACATTGTTTGATTGACAGGTCATCTCCGGGAAGCGGAGCACAGACACACCACTGAGACGGGCGCTTAGCAACAACGAGAGTAAACCCGGCCAATCAGATCCAGGAAATCTCGGCTGACTTCTTCGAAAACGCCACCAAAAAATCGTTTCTCTGAATTTTGAAAGTTGAACTGCAGGTTATCTGCGTCAGGTAACAGTGCTGTCATGTTGACTAATTCAGTATTGTCAAAATATCATTCATTCATATTCATATCATATCATTCTTTTTGTTATTTATCTCTTTTTGTCAGCCCCCCCCCCCCCTCCTCAACCTTTTAGTTCTCTTTCTTTCTCAACTCAAGCTGTCTATCTGTTTCTCCAAGGGGAGTTTTTCCTTTGGTGACCCCCATGGCAGGTTTCCATGGCGACCTGCCCTACCCTGCCAGTCGGGGTGGGTTTGACCAAAATCTTCCCTGGGAGTCCTGATGTGAAAATTTCCTACCATGGGCTTCAAGAAATACCTGTGCAGATCTTCAAAAGTTCGATCATTCAAGTCAACGGCAAAAAAACATGATTGTTATTCTGAAAACCGCTACGAATTCCATTTTCTTAATTTATTCGTCTTTTGGAGACACACCGCTCGGCAGAAATGACATTTGCTCCCCCCATTTTTATATTATTGCACATTATATATGAGGATTTTTTTTTTTAACTGCCACTGCAATATAATTTTTCCTGGGATTTAGTCATGATTGTGAAAGGCGATAATTTGAAAAGCAGTTTGGGATTTTCTACCACCTGTACATATTGGTCAATTTTTTGCTTGATAAATATACACTATATATATATGTAGTCCGATGTTTTTACAATCAAAACATTCTCACATTCTCTGCTGGCACTAGTATTGAGTTTTCTGTCTTCAATGGACAGCCTTCATACTATTGCATATGCTATAAATTGCATGAAAACACTATAAATTGCATATAAACACAAGCTGAATTGTGTTGCCTCATCTAATGCTGTGTCTATATGTGAAGGTCTTGTAAGTACCTATGAGGATAAAACAAACATATATGGAGGAGTTCAAATATTTGTGCTGCTCGGCTCTGAAAACAGCACCACGTGTGATGCAGCAGGTCCATCAGTGGAAAGGTCAGCCACGACCCAGCGGAGCATTTATGGTGTTTACTATCACTTAGACACACACAGAGACTATAGACTCTCTCTCTCACGCACACACACACACACAAACACAAAATCCTTTTTTCAGGGACTGTATCTCAAAACATCAACAACAACATATACACACATATATCATTTTTTTTTCCCAAGCATTTTTGAGGGCGTGCTGTCAGACCTGACAGGGGACTGAGGCAGACCGAGAGACGTGCGAATGGCTCAGCATCATAATGTGTTTTTTCCCTCTGTCCGACTGTTTTGAGTGCAGGGAATAAATAACTTTGCATTGTGCTGCGCAGAGCAGGGCCGAGGAACGGACTGCTACCCTGAAATTATCACTTCTCTCCCTCCCGTGTGTTAACAGGGCTATGACGTCAGCGCTGCTTGCCTGTATGACCTTGCGGGGGTGCTGACGCATGATGACAGTGCACATGATGTGATGTGTAGGCAGATGTGGATTTTCATTATGGAAGCGAGCATGGCAGCAGGTACCTGTAGGCGGTAGATAGGAAAAAAAAAAAAAACATTAGGTGATGCCAATTCGTCCCCTCGCAACAGGATTTCATACTTATTGCAATTTTGCAAAACATGACATTTGCGTGTGCCGGCATCATGCCCACAAGCCCACCGATATTGCTGTGTTCCTTTGATTGTCAATGCACACTGCACAGGATTGGCTCATGAGGATGATCTAGGTACGTCGGTGGATTCGAATACCAGCAAGCGTTAATTTGGGACATCAATGCCCAGAGATCATGTAAGGGGACGTCAGTAAACTGTCTGTGATGCTTTGCAGCAAAGGAAACCAAGGAGTCCAGCTTTCTATGCATGGACCTGCTGTGTAGGAGACAGTATGGATACTGACATCTATTGTCATTTGGGCATCAAGGATGTATGACTGGTAGACTCCTCTACTGCAGCTCCACATTGTGATTAGTGATAGTGTCATGGATTTTTCTCGTTAGTCAAATAAAGCATCTGGAATCAATAAGTTGTCTTTGGGAATCTTATTATTCAGCGCCGAAGGGAAGAACCAAACAGAGTGCAAGGCAGTCTGCAGGGAAGTTCCGCAGAGTGTTTACAATCAGAGATATTTATGCGGAAAAATCAGACAGTGAGTCAAAAAACGTTTACATCCTGTCTGGTCGTGAGCGACATGTGCCATTTCCAAATTAGGTAATATAGACAAGTTAAAAGTTCAAGCTCTTTTGGTGCAAAAGTTCAGGGTCCTTAAAAGCAAAGAGTTCAGCTAAGGTCTTACGCTAGCGAAAGTTTTAGTTTCTTAATATAGAGTTCAAAAGGTCTAACGAAGGTTCATCTGATAAGTAAGTGCAAGCACAGCTGTATAAGTGTAGACATTAGACATAGAGAACAGGAACCTAAAGCAGGAACATAGACACTGTCTGGATGTAATCAAGGCAATCTTAAGGCATATTAACAAGTAAACATGAGCCATTGTATTTGTAGGCATGAGCAGTAAATTCCCATTACACTTGTAAGACTGTGTATTTGAAGACATTTACCAAAAACAGATAATTGCCATTCCTAGGAGGGGAAAAAAAAAAGCTGAATTCGAGAGATCATGATCACGCTAGAATCCATCCTTCGAGATATCTGCTTGTGGCCGAACCACAGTGCTTCGGACCGATCGGCATTATACCGGCAGCTACAGGTGTGGCTAATGTGGGACAACAGTGAGAAACTTCAACAACGATGGCTCCTAAAGAGGTCAGCAGGGTGCTGCTATAGCATCAGTTGGGTCAGAAGCGGATTCGTAGATTTTCCTTTAAAAGTTGGCAAGAATCGTCTACTGACATTCTAACTACACTGACTTGCTTGCTCGCTGTCAGAGTTCCTTAAACGGTGTCTTGTTGTAGTTTCCAAAATGCATTAACAGGGAGGTAGATGAGCACATTTTGCTTTTCAAATATAAATACTGTATTCTGTGAATTCAGACACACAAACACAAGTTTCTCCATATCTTACGAATGTTACCTAAAGCCGTGGTCTCACTGGGAGCGCTTTGAAAGGTCATCTGTACATCGGGGCAAAGTTCAGATGATTCACTTATGAAACCAAAGGCTCAGCAAGCTCAAAGGCCAGTGTATGTGCACCAGCCTGACAGTAAAGTCCTTTAATGCAGAATCTTAATGCGGCCACAGAATGCCTCAAATGATTATGAGATCATAATGGAATTCTACACTGTTGGGGATATCAGCATTAGGATATCATATTAGAATCCTGGTGTGTGTGTATGTGTGTGTATGTGTGTGTGGGTGGGTGGGAACATCACAATGGACTTCTATCATATTTGGAATATTATGAAGGAATTCTAGAATGCTGGAGTCACAATGGGATTCTAAGCCATTTGAGACATCATAATGGAATTCTAGTGGAAGTCTAAGAATCGCAGAACGTTGGGGACATCATAATGGAATAGTATAAGATTGAGGGGGGTGAGGGAGGGGCATTCAGGGGTCATAACGGGCTACTGTGATGCCATGGTGGCATTCTCCAATGTCAAATGCACGGCGACGTAACAAATGAGACATTGTCTGAGAACATAATGCTGTTCTAGGATGACCAGGATGCGTTCCTCGATGTTTGTCTCGGCCTTTGTCATGCGCCTCAGCCAGGGGAGTCAAGGGATATTCACACCTCCACTGACACACATTCTCCACAACAGGGCCGACTATTTAAAGCAGTAGTGTGTTGTGTGTGTGTTATCATTATGATAACATAAATAAAGCGGATCTATTAAACATTACCGCTTTTTCTCCGTATGTGATCCTGTGTGCTGATGCCTAAATCACTCACTTACCCACTTACCTGAAACTGGCTTTTCCGTGATGTTGGGGACATTTTAGGGTCTGTAACATTTGCTGTTGGTGAAGCCCGCACTTGAACCGAATGGGATCATGAAGGTGAAGATAAGCAGCCACAGAGCAGGAAGTCACAGCAGCAACGACGGCGGAGGAAAGCAGCGAGAAAGAGAAGGACCGCAAAGCTGGCTGCTGACAAACAGCAACCGTCAGCTCTGCTTGGCTGGCGTCGCTCTGCCTCTTCAGCCCCCCTGTGGAGGCTGTGCGGACGCCAGTTACCTCGGCCTCAAGCTTGATGAAGGCTCATCATGATTGGCGACAAGTGCTGGGAGTGAACTTCACCAACTGTGGGGCTGACAATACGTCTCCCACCTGAGGTTTAAAGGCTGCATACTGGCACTTTGCTGCACGTCAGGAGCATCCGTGCCTTTGCTCGCCCACCAGATCCACCCCTACTACCTGCTCACATCTGCTTTCATGAACTATAGGAGGCATTCATGTATTCCCCGGTTGATAGCTCAGATTCAGCGTGCATAAACAGTCAACAGTATACAAAAGCACAACTGTTCAATGGCAAATCCAAAAGTGGCACTGGCGTCCTGTCAAACTGTCAAACTGAACATGTGAGCGGAACCGACTCCGCTTCAGATTAAGAATTACATGGTCCTCTGTAAGATGGAAAAATCCGAGCACCGCTGGGCTTTTTTTTTTTTTTTTTTTTCAAGAGCCTTCACAAGCTTCACAACCTCCTCCCCCACCACGCTTTTTCTTGATTTCATTTCACTCAGTATACACACCAGCTGTACTTTGTAACTTTTTTTTTTTTTTTTCATATGGGAAATAGCAGAATCTATTGAGGTGACTGGTGGGATCACACGATCAATATTGTTCCTTTCAAACCATTTTGAACATCCCCCTCCCCTCACCCTCGCCATCAATCCTGCCTTTTTCTCTTCTTCACTACCCAACAAAGGAGAAACGGCGTGAAATGAATCTTGTTAAAAGACTTGGAGTGCATTTCGACCTTCTAATTGCAGAGCTAATCAAGCAAACTGACCCGTCCCCTCTGTCTTCGTCTCTGTCTCTTTCTCTCTTTGTGTCTCTTCTATCCCCAGTCTATTCATTAACGAATCCCCGTCTGCAGTTGCGTGGCTATTTTCATTAACAGCAAAGTGATGTCTGGACTGCTGGGCATCAGAATGAGTCACACATTGCAGCCTGGCTCTTTCAATGGATACGGTTTGATATGGGACCTCTTGACACACACACACACACACACACACACACACACACAGAGCACTATACCAGTCACAGCTGTGAGTAAAAAGGATGGAAACACTTTGTCTTCTCCATCAATGTGTGCGTGAGTGTGTGTGTGCGTGTGTGTGTGTGTGTCAAAGACCAGATCAATACACACCTGTATCAGAGCACCAGATCGAGTTGAAGATTAACCTCTGCTACAACTGCCAATCAATATCAGGCTCTTTTTTGTCCACTGAAACATGATGATAACTCAAAGTGAAATGCGTGTGCATGTGTGTGTTTGAAAGAATGTGTGTGTGTTTGCGTGCTTGCAGGCATTTTTCTGATCTTGTGTGTTTGTGTGTGTGTGTGTGTGTGTGTGTATCGGCGGGGTTCCTTCTGTGTGTGTGTGTGTGTGTGTGTGTGTGTGAGACACAGAGGACAGAGGGGTCAGGAGCGCAGATGGAGGTGTGAGGTCAATCTCCCGGTCTTCATCTCAGCCGTGGCGGAGGAAAGATGGATGGCTGGAGGAACGGCAAGATGGATAGATAGAGGGATGGGCGAGAGAGCCGGGTGAGAGAGGTGTCACTGAATGGTATCGCCTTCAGGAAGGAGAGAGAGGGAAACAGTGAAATAACACGTAGTTACTCCCTGCATCATCTTGACGTGTTATTACGCTTATAATATAGCCATGTGCCTGCAATTAAAAAATAGGGAGAGCTGTGAGTGATATATATATATATATAAAAAAAAATCTGCCTGCACTATTTTGTTATGGCTCAGACTAATATCTACAAAGCTATCGCTCAAACTGAACACATTTGACTCATAGCGTTGTAGACATATGGCATTATCATATACCTTCACAAAAGCCAATGGAAAATGATCACAACAGGTTTGAGGATATGCAATATTCAAAGACAATATATAGAACAAGATCTAGGGCCAGTATTTGCTTTACTACACACGTTTTCTGCACGTAATCTGAGCTGATGAAAGATTTCTGAAGTGATTTTTTTTTTTTTATCAGAATTCCACACAAATAGGTATAATAGTTTCATTATAATAGTTTCATTTCTGGCAGGAGTTATAGTGACATCCTTGGCTTAAATGCATCATTCTGCTGTCCAGTGCAGTTGTCCAGTGCAAGAGAGCAGTTATGAGAAAAACAGTCATATCTTGGATTTGTGACATGAAAATGGTTTAATTTAATCTAACAATACAGTTGTCCCTCGCTATAACGCGGTTCACCTTTCGCGGCCTCGCAGTTTCGCGGATTTTTTTTAGTGCAATTTTGCATGCTTTTTTTTTTTTTTTACTGGACTTATTTTTCTATGAAGGTTTGAACTTTGAGAGTTTAAACAAGAGAGAAAAGTGAGAAAATGTTAATGCCTGTCTGAGAAAAGTGTATAAAGTGTGTAGTGAGGGGTTTTACAGCCTTAAAACATCTAGAATAATTGTAAAAAATAAAGCTGACTACTTCGCGGATTTCACCTATTGCGGGTTATTTTTAGAACGTAACTCCCGCGATTAACGAGGGACCAGCTATGAGGAGCTCCCATCCAAAAATAGGAACATTAGCTTCATATTCGTCAACTGGGTAACACATTACAATAAGAGTACAACAATTAACGTTAGTTAATGCCGTAATAAACATAAAGTAACAGTTAATTAACCATTAACTAATGTGTCTAAGAATCATGTACTAATGCTGTTCATGCTAAGGTATTAATTCATATGTTATTTAAGGGTTATAGTAGATATTATTAACATTAGTAAATGCCATAATAATCATTAACTAACAGTTAATTAACCATTACAGCATTAACTAACATTAACTAACGTTAGTTGTTGTACTGTTGTTCTAAAGTGTTACCGTTAACTGTAAATGTTGAGGGAGCAAAGATTCTTCTCCATCCACTTTCTCCATGCAGTCTTGTGCAGCGTGGCGACTGAGATTCAAATCAGCAATCCTCCAGGGTCAAAAACGCTCTTAACTTGTGAGTTACTGAAGGCCTTCTCATGTTGAACCAAAACTTGGAGTCTGCTTTTTTTTTTTTGCACTTGAGGAATGGATTCTCCACGCATTGTTGGCCTGCATTTTCATTGCCTTGCCACCGCTGCTTTCCTTTTTTCGCCTCCTTCTTGTAAATCTCAGCGGCACTGCATTAAAGTTTCAGGGTTGCCAGACTCAATTGCACTCCGAATCAAAGGCGCCGCGCTGATTCTCCAAGTCTGCTTTATTAAATTCAAGGGCTCGAAATTGCCACGCTTTGGAAGACGTTGACACTGGTCATGTTATGGCCACGGACACGATCTTGCCAAAGTGAATAAATCATTGCGAATTCATTGCAAAACTTGTGCCGTAGAAATACATATCCATCCAGAGAGCTGAGGAATACTGATGCATTTGGTGCTATATTAAAAAAAAAGATGCTATCCAGTCATTACAACACTTAAGAATTCACATTAATCTGTCTCACACGGTGTAGAAATCAAGAGCGTGAAATAGTAAAGGCCTTAAAATAAGAAGACTGATTAGGGAGGAACATTGCCTCCGAAGTGAGTCCCACATCTGCTTGTGTCATCATTATTATTTTGTTTTTTAACGAGCAAATATTTCTGTAAAAGCTGTTTTCCAGCGAGCAAATGTCTTGTTGTTTGGATCGGAAATGAGATGAAATGTCAGGGCGAGATTTGGGTTGCGATGTCGGCTCGCAAATCTGTGATGCAACATTTGGAAAAAAAAAAAAAAAAGAAAAAAGAAAAAAAAAGGGAGCCCGAGAGGAGAGGATAACAGAATTAAGCAAAATGCTAAGAGAAGGAGGAAGAAAAAGAAAGGGAGGGGGGGAAAGGGAGAAGGAAGAGAGAGAGAGAAAGCCAAAAACAAGGTGACTTTTGACAGTGGAGGATGGTGAGAGTAAAGAGGCCTGTGGGAAGGGGAGAGACAAGCGGAGAGAGAAAGAGAGCGAAGGATGGATGGATGGATGGAGGGATGGAGTGTGAGAGAAAAGAAGGGCTGGCTGATAGATAGATGCAGTGGTTAAAGCAGGACAGTAACAAGTAACATGACTGATTTCGCCTGCAGGGAGAAGAAAGGAAGACGGATAAGGAGAGAGAGAGAGAGGTGGCAGTGACATTATTTATGAGCTTACACTTTCTTCGCTGGATGTTACTCTAAATAATAGCCCCTTGGATTCAGAGCACACACACACACACACACACACACACACACACACACACACACACACACACACATATATATATATACAGAGCCAGGGCAGTTTCGATGGCGTGACCTTCGCTGTCTCTTTCTCTTCCTTCGCGCCCGACGACAAAGTAGTTCATCTCTCCAAATCCCCAACACACTCTGTTCTCTGTCAAGGTCTCTCGCCCTATTCCCCTCTCTTTCTTTCTTTTGCTCTTTCTTGTCCTTCGCTCTCCTTTCTCCTCTTCCTTCGTCATGATCCAGTTAGCGTTTTTTTTTTCTTCCTTTCTTCCTTCTCTCCCTGTTTTTCTCGGTCTTTTCTGATCGCCGCTACCTTTTTTTGTCCCCTCTCTCTCCTCTTGTTTCCTGTCCCTTTTTCTTGTCTTTCCTTCCTTGTCCTTTCACTTCCTCTCCCTCTTTTATTGTCCTCTTTTCTCTCCTCTACTCTTTTTCTGCTCACTTTCTTTGTACTCTCAGCGCTTTATCTTCCCATTTTTTTCCTCTCCATATTTCTCCGTCCATACTGTTCTTTCTATACATTTCTCTCTCTCTCTCTCTCTTTCTCTCTCTCTCTCTCTCTCTCTCTCTCACACACACACACACACACACACAGACACACACAATAACAGTGCACAGCTTTATAAATCACTAAGCTGACACTGACTCTATAAAACTCTGCATAATAACTTTCACTGTCCTGACTATGCGCTTATATAAAACACACACACACACACACACACACACACACACACACTGGTGTTCAGTGACTGCTGCCTGTATTATCTCCATTTAGAAAGAGTCATGCTTATATTTTAGTCAATCAGGCAGCATCACCTCATGCCTGCTTACTCTTAAAGCCAAATCTGTTTAAACACAAACCAAAAGTTTAACACTGTGCACGTGCGAAACACTCAGGAAAACATCACCGTGCGTGTGTGTAGCCGGTGTGCACGACATGGCTATGCATGTGTCTGAGTTTATCTCCCTCTTTGAGTTTGTGTGTGTGTGTGTGTGTGTTTTGCAAGGACCCGAGACACCCTGGCACTCGAGAAGATGGAGTTTCCACTCCATTTGCCAAAAGTCAAACCGCCACGACTATCTGCAGTGTTTACAAGCGAGGAGTCGACCAAAAGTACATCGCCAAGTCCTCCAGAATCACCTGAGCAGCCTAAAAATGTCCCGAACATCCAGCTGAAATGTCCTCAGCTCACCCCCTCCAAAAACTACCCCGACTCCTGCAGGGGATTACGGCTGAACTGGAGATATGGGACGCTGTTTCCCATGCTCGGAGACAGTTGGAGCTGTGCTGTGAGTGTTTTAGCTCCCTGCTGGTTCTCATAGCCGCAGCTGAGAGAAAACAGCGACTGACAAATCCTCCACCTCTCACAAATTGGTTGCTAACACCGAATTACAGCTGCAATCATTGGCAATCCCTGAGAACTTTTTTTTTTTTTTTTCTTTTTCCATTTCCAAGACATTGCCTGTCAATCAAACAGTGTGGGTGGGGCCGTGAACGCCTTTCTCCTTGGATTCTCTGATGGATTTTGAGTTTATCTCCATGGCTATCGCTGGTCATGCCAACGACCCACTTCTTCTTCTGTTTATTCCAAACCTGGAAACATAAAACACTTCAGTTCCTGTGCAGCAGGAAATGAGAATCAAAAAAAGATTTCATGAAATGACATTTATAAGTAAGAAAAACAAAATTTGGTCCCTTCTACGTGATCTTAGTGAAAGTATGTCCATGGTTAAATAGATAAAACTGAGTTTTCTGTTATCCTTTGCTTTAATGTGCGTTATTCTGTTATTTAAACTGTTCATATGCTCATATTTCAATTTTCTCTGTTGTTTAAATTGTTCATATTTCTATTTTTTTTCCTCCATTATTGTTCATATTTCTACTTTCTTCCGTTGTTTAAATTGTTCATATTTCTATTTTCTTCCGTTGTTTAAATTGTTCATATTTCAATCTTCTATATTCCTTGTTTATATTGTTTGTTCCTATTTATTGTCTGTTTTTACTGTAAATTATGCTTCATATTTTTGCTATCCACTTTGCTGCTGTAATGCTGGAAATTTCCCCACTGTGGGACTAATAAAGGAATATCTTATCTTATCTCTTAATTTTCCACTGTGGGTCAATTTGTAAGAGTAGGTGTTTAATCATTTTGTTGCAGATCTCCTCATATATTCCATTATATGTATATAAAACAGCATTTTATTCAGTTTTTATATCACTAAAATTGCCTGTGCATATTTCAGAGGCGTCGTCACTTGTGTCAGTTTAGTGGAATCACTCATCGTGGAAGAGTAGGTGTCACTTTTTTTTCTTTTTCTTTTTTTTTTTTTTTTCCAAATGATGGACATCCCATTTTGGTGCAAGTCGCTGTGCTTAATGCCTCTGGATGTTGAGTCTCAGCACATTCGGTGGCTGTTCTGTGTCTACATCATCCCTGGCGCCGAGCTTCATCTGAAAAATAAACTTTGAAAGCCATGGAGAATCACTCCACTTAATGAGAATGCCACACCAGCTGCTAAGCCATCACTTTAATCTCCATTTACGCTCCGAGTACCAAACTAGAATATCCTCGGCTTCTGCCCCTCAGGGGATCTGCCAAACTCCTGCTGAATTTCATCCTCAAAATATGTTGTTTCTCTGCCCCGGGACAGCCGGCTCTGTGTTAGTGAGGATTTACTGCCCACAGTTGCCACAGTGCGGCTACATCTGCTGCCCTGATTATCAAACGAAAACATCCTCAGTTCACGGGACACGAGGCGAACTGCTGCCTCTGCCCCTACTGGTGGCCAGGAGGAACTGCAGCAACACTGACAGAAGCTCCTTTCCTCCTCCTCCTGAGCTGCTGTGCCATCAAATAACTCCACTTTTTTTTTTTTTTTCTTACCAGGTGTGACAGTTCACCTTTTTCATAATCTGGTTTATAGCCAAGTTTTCATTATTAACTGAAACATATACCAAGAATTCAACATTAAAAGTCGAATAGGACATCTACAATGATCTAAAAGTCAGTTATTAGGCCAAATGCTGTTATTGATTAAAAGTGGTGTTTAACATTCTACCTTACTAATGTGTTTGCTGTAATTCCGGGTAAGCTGGGTAATTAGAGATCCAAGAAAAGCATCTAGTGAGGATTTAATTGATCGCTGTGCTAAAGACCGGGATAATTCTGCTTTGCTATTTTATTTATTTATTTATTTATTTTTTTTTGGCAGGAGAACGAGGCTTTGTGGCGATTTACAGCTGGAAATATGTTTTGGACTGTCCTCAACGACTGAAAAGTAGAAAAAGCTGTCAGTTTTTTTTTTTTTCCTCAAAAGGATGCAGTACAAATTGGGTTTTCAAAAGCCGGAAATCTCAGCAACCACTGAGTCATTGGTATCGATCGACAACCCTTTCAATCATTACAGGTTTATTATGGTTATTTAATGAGGGAGGACAAAATCTCTCAAAACATTACTACCTTAATCCCCCAAATATCCACTCATTTACTGGAAAACAAACTGCAGAAAGAGAAAGAGAGAGAGGGGAGAAAGCAGACTGCACAGGTGAATTTTAAATCAAAGCCTATGGGGCTCATTTAAAAAAAAAAAAAAAATCAACAAAGTAAATTCTTGCTCATGCTTCAGCAGGAGTTGGTACACGTGGCTGTTCTTGTTCAGCAGCTTAGCAGGCTTCTTGCCAGCTCAAAAACTCACAACATCTCTACTTTAAAAAAAAAAAAAAAAAAAAAAAAAAAAAAAAAGATAATAATTTCGTCTCTGTATTTAAGCGCTCATCGCCTGCGGGGTTTGAGAAAACGGGAGATCCCCTGTCAATCAAACAGCGTGGCCGGCACCGTGACGTCCCTTTCTGCCCATTGAGGTTTAACCCGACCAATGAGATTATTTCAGCTTCTGAGAAATGATTTATGAATAAAACTCTAATCTGCTTTGGTGTTAATATTCCCTAGTGCTCCAGTCTCTACCAATCCTACAGTTTCATGTAAGTATTCCCTGACGCAACTTTATAAGTCACTACACTCAGAGGGTGAGAGAATTAGAGAAAAAAAAAAAAGAAAATATATATATATATATATATAGGTCTGTTGAGATGGGTAATTTCTGTGGTACAAAGTATTTGTTCATGTATGTGTATAGTCTTACTGTGAGCTGTTGAGGAAAAAAACTTTCAAACTTCCTGAGGCAGAGACCTACCACACAAAAGAAGAGCCTCTTTCTGGCTAAATCCTTTAAAGTCACTGTGGTTCGCTTGCAGAGACTTTTTACTCTCCTTTCAGTGCAAATGAAAAAGCCACAGTCCCGCTCTATAAATATCCAACCCTGTCAAAAATTATGTTCCCATGCAACTTGATTACATGTAGAGGTAAAGGTATTTTGTCACAGATTATGTTTTTTTCTGATGAATCACAAATTTTTAATCAGCATATCTTGTATATCATGTTACCTGGCATTTTTGTTATTTTAGACACAGAAATCACATGATTAAAGTCCCCATGACATGACATCACATGACTTCCACTTCCTGTAAAACTTAAAAGGTGACATCATCCTGCATTAGCAGGTGTTCATTAAAATTTCAACCAATAAAAACTTCACACTAGGTTATGGTAATGTGACATAAATTTGCAAAAAAAAAAAAAAAAAGAACACCACAATTGCCTGGTGCTGGACTGGGTTGTTTGACCCATCTGCCACCCTACCACTCCCTACCTCCCACAACAGCCTTGAAACTAAGGGAGTAAAAACCCTTTCTACCAAACCTTCAGGAGTCACTTTGGTCTTATTTCCCACCACTTCTGTTGTGTTACCCCAACAAACTTTGAACATAACTTTTGTCTTCTTCCTCTCCTTCTTCTTCTGCTGGAGTTCATGCAGAAGTTCCCCTGTTATTCTGAAAGTTTGCTGCTGCGCTGCTGGAAGTCTTCGAAACCTCCAAATTTAAAACATCTCCAACGGTTAAAGGGCGAACAAACTGGTGTGGCAGGTAGACTAGTAGTTTGAAAGACTACATGCATTTTCATACCTGGTTCACTTGGAACAAATTCAGGACAGATGGGTTTCACATACAACCAAAAGGAGACAGACCAGAGGGTGGGAACACAATTATGATGACAAAGTGGGACTTGTCAGAAAAGTAAAATGAATCACCGGTTCCATCTTTTCATGCAATAACATTAATTATCTGTTATACACCGTTGGAGTTTACGTCAAAGTTTTCATTGCAAATGTGTAGTTTGACTTTGCATGGTCAGTGATTTCATGATCACTGCAAGATGTGCTGCTCAAGCATCTGTCTCTTTACCTGCAGCAGAGATTAATCCAGCCAGCATCATTTCTGCTTACGCTGAATGCAAAGTTAGGTAAGACTTTTGCACTTTCTGTATTTGTGTTGCGTGATTTCACACTCGAAATGAAACGCACAAATTACACACACTGGATTGGGGGGGGGGGGGGGGGGGGGGCTTTTTTTCATTTCATGGATACCACTGCATTTGGGTGATGCTATTATCCAGAGTGAGTAGCAGCAGAACAAGCCTTAAAGGGTCATTGATTAACCTATGACTTTTACGGCCCTCTATTGATGACCAATTGGAACTGCAACGGCGTTTATTGGTATTCTAGTAAAGTTTAATTCACAATAAAGAGGTAGTAAGCACGCTAATTAAAGCAGAAATCTCACAAACGCCTGGTGAAGAGTTAGTTTTTCATCACGCGAAACGTTGGAATAATAATTCTGGGTTAAAAGCGAGGCTTTTTAACCGATGAATAGGAAGCTTCTGATTCAAAACAGAGTCTCGGACATAAAGTGAGGTGTGACAGCCAGAAATCTCAGCAACTGGTCATCTTGTGCAGAAACATGTATTGCCCCTTTTAAGTCGTAAATCACTGTTATTAGACACTTTCTACATGAAGTGCAAAGAGCTGCAATACACCGACGATACGCCGGTGCCACTTGAGTGGGTCCATAGAATAGAGGAGTGCTCAGAAAAGAAATAAGAGCTGCAGAGTGAGGCAGTAATGATTTTTATGGCTAATACGGGAGGGAGATGTGGGAGAGTGGCGTGAGCTTCGAGGAGAGAGAAGAGTTCAAAGCTTAAAAATAAAAGATAGAGAGTGACTGTGGTGGTTGAGCTCCTGCAGACGCTCCTGCCAACAAACAGATTCCTCCTGACTGCTCCTGAATGCATAAAGGGGCTGCTGCGAAAATACACCGAGCGCTCCTCCTCGGGATGACTTCGACCCGCCGTCCCGGGCCAACAAAGACAGCGACTTCAATACCCGCCCCTGGGTGCTCGACTCGCAGCGACGAAAACTCCAACATCAAACATCCCTCTGGCCCCGGTGACAGTTTTTTTCTGACTCCACTGACAGGAAGGAATCGCGTGGAGCTTCTGACTTCAACTCGGCATCTCAAAGCGTTTGACCCAAATACCTCATCTATCTGTGTTGCTAAAATAGATCAATTCCCGTGTGTAAATTCCCTGAATCGCTATCAAAATGTCTACGGCTTTTCTAAACTAAATGCCTATCAAGTGGGAGTGCTGTTTAGCTTCTGAAATCAACAGATCAAGCAGCCTTTGACCCAAATACCTATTGTATCTGTGTTGCTAAAATAGATCAACTCCCTTGTGTTGTTTAAGTCTCTGCCAGTGTCTTATCTCTTGTGTAACATAAATGGCTCGCAAACATGGATAAAAATAATAGTTGACAACAGTCACAGAGCTTGACAAGTGAGTATATACAGCACTTATTATAGAGTTAAAAGGGAAACTGAAAAACTGTCACGATGCATTTCAGCTGCTTGTATATAAATGCATTTGTGCACTTGAGTGAAATATTAAAAACCCAAATTACAATTGTTGTGATGTTCAACAGGACATATTGGATATCTTGGGGTCTCCTCTAACATTTGAAATCTGCAGGTTTAAACAGAGCGGCAGAGCTGAAGAGGTTAAAGGTAAAGTTTTTTTTTTGTTGTTGTGGATTTGTCTTGGTAGATAGATAGATAGATAGATAGATAGATAGATAGATAGATAGATAGATAGATAGATAGATAGATAGATAGATAGGTTTACTTTATTGATCCCAAACTGGGAAATTCCCACGTTACAGCAGCATCATCAATAAAAAACATAAAATAAAAATTAAAAAAGTATATACAATAGAGACTAAATATACTAAATATATACACTAAAGACAATAAGGGCTAAGTATATACAATAAACTAACCTAAGAATATGAGATGTTGAAATGTGAGATATACCGATGGTAATAATAAATATGAAAAATGAAATATACAGATAGTAGATGGGATCCGTAGCCGTGCTTGTGCAGCTCCCAGCAGGGTCAGAAATGAATGAGCCTGGGGCCAAAATGCCTGTTAAGAATGTTAAGTTGCACTTACAAACGGTACGAGGGCAGTTAAATGCCCCTGTTAAATGAGCGGTTCACTTTATCGGTTTTCCTCTGTAGAAGCATGTCCTTTTGTGTTCTGCACTTGCATTCACAAAGTGTCCATCATGGCTATAGGTTTCCAGGCTTTTTTTTTTTTTTTTTCTTTTGTTGTTACCACGACCTACTGTTTGCCCTGAAGCATTTGTTTACTGCACTCGCCTGCTGACAAGCCTGTTCACCAGGTACCAGGAGTGCTAATATGGGGCATTTTTTAATTCTAAAAAAAAAAAAAATCAGACAGCACCGCCTGAGGCACAATCCACAAACTGAAATGAAACCACAAGAGTTGCTAATCCTCTACCAAACGTGCTTCGGCTGAGGAGGGCTGTCTTGAGTGAAAACAGGACCTTTGGGGGGGGGGGGGGGGTTCAGCTTCTAATGAGAGTGTGACATGCATACCGTGCCTTCACTCATTTCAAATCACTCATTTGATTGTACAGCAATTAATACATCCCTATTTTTCTATATATGGTATTTAAATTTACAACAGTACTTTCAATGTATTACTAGTAAGTAACATGGGTCGCACATTTTTTAAGAAAATGAAAAACATGATATGCTGTTTGCAAAAGCATTCAACCCCATTCACTTTGGCAAACCTCATTTCAATTAGGTGTTACATGTTACATTTAGAGGCAACCTAATTAATCAGGCAGTCTGCTGTTGTGTGTAATAATGAAGGTTCAGAATGAACACTTGCAGATTTTAATTAAATACACCTGTTTTAGAGAGGACCTGCAGTCAGTTAACCTGAGGCAAAAGCTTAATCATAATGGCGAGAACTTTTCAAAGTACATAAAAGGTCAAGTTATAGAAAAGCAGATATGATGAGAAATGTATAAAACATTGTTTCCGTCTCTGCACCACATGTGGACAATCCACCATAACATGAAGCAATGACAGAAGCATCAAGCACTATCTCCTAAAAATGACGTTCTCATACAACTAAAGTATATTCTCAATTACATTTCGAGGGAAATTTATTTTGTGGTGCATTGCATAACCTAGTGGTTTTTATGCCTAAACCTAAACCAAGTACTGTCGGTTGTAATTTTTAGGAGGCAGGGTTGGAAGCATCATACAATACAGATACTGTAAAACCATGCCATGCCTCCGATGTGTGCACAAGAAGGCAAGAACCAAACTGGTAGGAGAAAACACTCTGAGACCAAAAACAGCTTTGAAAAAGTCCAGTAGCTACAATAAAAAAAAAAGAATGCATGAGTCACATTTTCTGAATGATGTACAATATGACCCACATGGCATGATGGCAAGAAAGAAGCCATTACTTTCCCTGAAAAATGGAGGAAAGCTCAAGATCAAATATCCAAGTGGCAAATGGCCCAAGGTAGCATGGACAAAACATAATTTTGACTTCATGCAAATCCTCACTCATTCATTCAATTTTGAATGAATGAGAGCTTGAAAGGCTTTTTTCTTTATTTTTTTCCTCTAAAATTTAGTAAAGATTCAGCACAAGCCTATTTTAAAGTGTTGTATACATTGCAGTTGTAACCCTACTATTAATTAAAATGAATGCTTCAATGTACCGGAGGCAATGTAAGACTTTTTTTTTTCCCCGTGTGCACATGAATATACACCAGTTGTAATCCACAGTGACAATCCTGCCATTGTTCTCGTGAAACATTAATTCAGGACTCAGTTCTTACGTAACCTGCGCTGTTTCTAATTCCAAAGCCCAGCATAGCCAACTGCATTATCAAGACAAAATAGCTTGAAATCCCTGCTGAAAACTTTTATCTTTGTAGACACGGCTTCACCCTCTGGCACGCAACAGAAACTGGGCCAATCCCAATTCCCCCTTGGCCCCGACCACTTGAACCTACCCCTCCGTTTTGTGCGTAGGATGTCCCATAGTGGTCACCTACCCCTCGATTTGGTCCTCCAAATGGAGTGTTTCCAAATTCAGACTACAAACAGAGAGACGTCTGGGAAAGACGTCCATAAATATAGTATATATTCTCAAATTAACATGTAAAAAAATTATGAAATCTGTTGGGACATCATAGTTTAATGTAGATGGTTCTTTGTGACAAATATTGCACAAAAATCCCTATACATGATGTCAAGGGAATGGTACTTAAATGGTGACTTTTGCGTGCCAATCCAGCATTTTGACTTATTTCTGTGAGGTTTGAGTTTTGTGCACTTCCTCCTCCTCTGATGTCAATGCAGGGCAGCGTGAGTTGCTACGGTTACAGGAACGCTGCTTAATGCGTCAGTCTGAAGACGAGCACAGCTGAAAAATTCCCAACCAAGTAATCTCTCCTAAAAGTTACTGAAGTTGGTGTGTATACCAATTTCTAGGTGTACATAAGGTGACTGGATAACAGAAGTAGTTGAGTGACGGCTGTGATACCCAATAGCAAAACCGATCAATGTAAATGACAGGTAGAATGAGGAAAGCTGGTGTTTTTTTAACATCAGTAGCCTGGTAATGAAGCACTATGATGCTGTTTGGTCTGATTTGTCTTTACCCAGACTCCTTCCCCCTCTGCTCTAACGATAAATGTAGACTTTCTGTATTGATTATGGATCCTGATGAAATGCAAACAGTGTCCCATTTCCTAGAGAGATTTCAACCCGTACCTTTTGTAGCTCTGTCCTGAAGAGCTACTACCTCAAAGGCCAAGGGCGGGGAACTAGACTTCTCATCGGGCCTGAAAATTAAGACCCAACCCGAACCGGGCCCGACTGGGCCAGCCCGAGGCCCTACCCTACCTGACTAATTAGCTGGACTTTAGGCCCAACAGCCCGATAAAGCCCGAAAAAAAAAAAAAATCGCCAAATTTGCCATTATTTAGCAGCGCCGGTGGCTCAAATTCTAGTAGCAGTGAGAGAACGGACATAATAGTTGGCGAAAGGCAGCTTCAAATGTTCAGTTGTTCATAAAACATAAAAGTAGGCTATTAATTTCTCTGTTCTCTACTTCTCTGTTGTAAAGAGTCCTTGATTTATGACTCTGCCGAGTCTGCCAGCACAGCGGGATACTGCTGCAACTCTCTCTCACAGAACACATAATTTTATTTTTTTATTAAAAAAAAAAAAAAAATCCCCCACAGAACCCGAAGCCCGACCCGACCCGCCCAATTCACGTAAATTTTAGGCCCGACCCGACCCGTTCAGGCAGAATATGAGAACTCTAAAGGGAACTGAGATTGGCCCACTGTTGGTGTAGCAGGTATGAAACCTCCACCCCACTGCGCTCTGCTCAGACCATGACCTGTGGACATGAATCCAGACCGCGAGAAGACCACACCACCTTTCCTAATCCAGCGAGAAGTGATGACGAGCAGCAAGGCAGGAGCATATCGCTTAAAAGGACGGCAAAATATTTCAAACACAGCATGGATCGGCAGGTGTATCTGGCTGAGGTGACTTTTAAATGGTGTTCAGACTCCGCCTACTTGGCTCGTACCAGGTGTACGCCGGCACGGTAATGAAGCGAACCCGCTGTCATCCGTGTCCCAGCCGCGCTTTGACTAATGCAGGCGCTCCTTCCCATCCCAATCTCTTGGAAAAGGACAGGAAATCAATGAGGGAGAGCCTTCCTGTCTGCATTTTATGGCTTTAATGATTAAATTCCATGTGAGGACGGCGATTGGCATGTTTTACTTCAAGACCCTGACATTTCTGCTCTATCCCGCGTAAAATTCTGCACTTGCGGAGTCATCGAATCCTGGAGGGTCTAGCTGATCGCCTTTCAAATGCCGATACTCGTTTGAGGATTTACATCGGACAGGCTGATATGAGGTTGATCTGCAGGCTACTGACTCAACTACAAAGCTGATGCAAACTTGAATATTAACATCAGAATAAAGTAAACTTTTCTCACAGTGGCTCCCAACAGCGAACGTGTCAAACTGCATAAACATGAGGCGGGGAAAAGGTGAGAAACAACATGGCTTTGAGCCCGCTTTTCCCCGCGTAATTAAAGGTTAGGAGTCATCTTATTTTGCTGCAGATGAGTGAGGGGGCAACAGAGACTGACGTCAGCTCGGTGTCCACATACTTCCACCTATCACCGAATCTTGTACTCTTTCGCTTACCGAAATAGACCCACCGAGGTCTCCTGGTGCAGAAAAGGACAAGCTGTCGCCAGGCGCTGCAAAACATTTCAACAAAATGCTGCATCACCGACGACTATCTACATTCTCAATTACTGGCTCTCTCTCTCTCTACCTCCCTTTCTCTCTCTCTCTCTCTCGCTCTCTCTCTCTCTCTCTCTCACACACACACACACACAGTAACAGAAACCCACACAGAAGCACAAACACACCATTTTTTCCCGCAGTCCCACGGCTAGGAGAAAACAGCCTCAGATACAGTCCTGGGATAGCTATAAGCTCTTTATCTGGTTCATTGTCTAAGACACAAATGCACCCGCATACACACAAACAAACAAGCCACACAAGCATATGCACTCACCGCCAAACAAACAAACAGAAGCGCAAGCCCTGACACTAATGTCACCTCAAGGTTTTACACCACCGCCACAGGGACGATTCAGCGGCGCGGTTTTGAATACCAAGCAGCCGGAGGTCTGATGATGCACTTTACTTTCAACTAACAACAGCAAAAAGTATTGACCACTCTCCTCTTCAGCCTCTGTTCACCTTGTCATCCCCGGACATAATCGATAACCTCCACTCCCTCCTTCCGCCGTATGACGGGCAGCTCATATGGTCGTAGGAAGTGGCCTCCATCCAGACACTCCAAAACTCTGTGAAGACATTTCATTCTGGCGTTTCTGTTATTCTGGCAGTTGAAAAAATATGTCCCACTCTTCCGTTTGGACCCTTTTCACTTTGTCATGTGTGGGCTGAGCTGATGGAGTTTTGAAATAAGACAGGAACTAGTCGTATGTGACCAGGGTTTTGAAGTTGGAGAACGTCATTTACTTTCGGGAGGTGTCAAGGTTTCAGAGTTTAAAAAAAAAAGGGGGAAAAAAAGTGCTTTTACATGGGTGGATGAAAAGTTTTAGAGGAAACTTGCTTTACTTCGGGTGAAAAAGTTTGAGTCCGGCAGAACAAAGTGCCTCTCTCGAAAGCATTATACAAGAAAACAAAGTGAATTGGTGGTTCAAAGGTTTGTGGAAACTTTCTGAGCGGTACATTATTCAGCAGAGGTGAGGCTTGATAACCCCAGGAGCCATACGAGACTCTGATTGCAAGTTTGCTGCTTCTGGAAATTGAGCGGTTGTTTGCAGGCAGGGTCGGGAAAGGTCCCCTTTTTGAAATGTTATCTTCCACAGAGAACTGATTACCTGCTATACCGTGTTCTCCACACCATTTTAGCCTCGACTTTTGCGTCCACACACCATTGCTCATAACTTATTTCATGCACTTCATACCCCTCAGTAAAGTATCTCATGGTACGCTGGTTCAGTGCACTGCTGGACTCTCGCTAACTGCCTCCATTCCTTTTTTTTTTTTTTTTTTTTTTTTTTTTGCCTTGAACCAAAACTTGATATCTTGAGAGAGATTCACATATTGGCTGTGAGCAGCTGGTCTCCATCCAAGGTTGTCGGGGAAATTATTATGTCTTGAATTAGAAAGGCTGGATAGACATGGCTAATTGTGATAATAAAATTTCCAAATAGCATTGGAAACGCATTCATGATTTGCCTTATATGTAATGACATTTTAAGATTTGTCGCTTTTCTGTGAATCCTTTGACCATGGCTTTCTGGAAATGTCATGCATGCAGTTTTTCACATGTATAAGGAGGCTAATGCGGGGGTAAGAGCCATTAATACTACTACTACTGCCATTATTACTACTGCTACTACTACTAATAATAATAACTTTATTTATATAGCACCTTTCATAAGCAAAGTTACAAAGTATTTTACAATAAAACCAGTTAATAAGATGCTAAACTTGCACTGCAAACAAGATAAAAAATAATTTAGATAGTTACAACAAATGCCATCGGTTAGAAAAGGCTGTAAAAGTGATAAAAGTGAGTCTCAATAACACAGTTAAAGGAGGGCGCTGAGTTTGCCTGTCTGAGATCTTCAGACAGGGATTTCCACAGCTGAGGGCCAGGTCACCTTTAGTAAGAAGACGACTTTGAACCCATTAGTAGGGCCGTGCTGGAGGATCTCAAGCAGCGATCTGGCTCGTGGGGAGAAGGCAGATCACAGATATAAGCAGGAGCCTGACCGTTCAAGACTTTAAATACAAGCAGTAAAATCCTAAGTCGCTTTTCTTAGTACGAGTTAAAAGCCTGGCAGCCGCGTTTCATAACAACTGCAGTCTTTGGATGTTTTGCCTGCTGATACCAGGATAAAATGCATGACAGTAGTCAAGTTTGGCAAAAGACAAAAGTATGGATGAACTTTTCAAGGTTTGCAGAGGAGAGGAATGACCTGATCTTGTCTATCAAAAGATAACTCTTGAGTCAAAAATAACACAGTGGTGGTAGGCCTCTTTTTGAATATCATACGGACTAGCAGAGAGATTGTTAATGGTGCCAGTGCTGGGGCCAGAAGAGGTATAATTATTTCTGATTGGGGTCATTCATCTGCAGGAAATTTTTGTACATTGGACACGGACATGTGTTTGTGCCAGTGAAGCGTGAATTTAAGGGGCGGGAGAACCACAGGAGAACACAAGGTCAAGAGCATGCCCTTTATCGTGACTGCGGTGTTTAACTTGTTGAGTGAAATTAAAATAATCTGAAAGTGTGATCAAATCAGAAGCAAAATAAGAGGAGGCAGGGCAACAAACATGGATATCAAAATCACCAAGAAGAAGTCATGTTTCAAGTCAAGTCATGTTTATTTCTATAGCACGTTTACAACAGCTTAGCTGAACCAAAGTGCTTCACAGTAAAAGTAAGTGCACATTAAAAAACAGGTGTACAGGCACGGGTAAGTGCTTCACAGTAAAAACAAATGCGCAGGCATAGGTAAAACAGCAAAAAAAAACCCAACAAAGACAATTACTATAGCAAAAAGTGCATTGAGAGAACCAGAATAAAGAAAGTCAAGGGAATAACAAGAAGTACTCGTATTGTCATATTGTACCATAATGACTGACAAAAGGTCAACTTTAGAATGAAACAAATGAAATGGGCAATTTATTCTTTTAATTAAAACGGAGACTCTCAAAGGGGTAAATTCAGCCAAGTGAGACTGGAGAATATCTAAAATCATTTCTGTGTATTATACTGCAAGGCCAGCCCCTTGGCCTGTCAATCATGGCTGGTAATATATTCCGCAGGGGATGAGTCAGTAATAGGGGCACCTTCATCAAGATTAATCCAGGACTCTGTGATGATAAAAAAAAAAAAAAAATCAATATTGTTGGTCATGATAAAATCCAGGCAGATAAAAGATGTACTGGCAAGGGACTGAATAAACAGAAAATCATCTGATTTAACAGCAGGAGGATTGAAGAAATGGTTTTAACTGTGATGAGATTGTTTCTGTGTGGATTGCGAGTTCATTTTGCTATTCCGCTCTGCCTTTCATCTGATCCTAACCTGAATGAGCGAATAAGTGCGGGAAACAAAAGCAGCGCCAGCAGGGCCTGCGTTGTCTGGGACAGGGCCATGAAACACAGAGCCAGGGTGCTGGGCAGGGCCCTGCTGGGGGAAATCATCAACTAAAGCCAAAAGCAATACAATTACAAATCAATTGTCCTATTTTGTCCATGTTTGAATGCAACCCAGCATATTTAAACAGGTTCCGCTTGGTTCAGAGGGAATCAAAATGACTAATAAAACCAGTGTCCAGTGGCAGTAGTAAAAATTTGCATCCACAGGCACAACTAAAATGTTCAGAGCTCTTAGTCATAGTGGGACCCCTCCCGAGACAGGACACACCTCCTCCCCAGGCTTTCATCTGTGGAGGCAAGAGACTCAAGTTTATAATGCAGCTTAATGGGCTGCTTGGACATGACATCATTAGTGCCAGTGCTTACTATCACAGCGCGAACAGAGGGGTGGATGTCAAGGAGAGCTGGAATAAGTACAATAAAATCGATTATCTTGCGTCCTAGGAGACAGAATGAGCCTTTTGTGACTTTTTTTTTTACCAACTGCCATGATTTTAATGCATTAATTATTAGCTGGAGTAATTCACAGCTGAACAGGAACCGGTATCACTGTCTGTCAAAAGGTGGTGGTATCTTTTTGTGCAGCGGCGTGCTCTTATGAATCGCTCTCATAAATGAGCAGAATGAGGCGGCAGAGCCAAAACAGCGGAGGCAGTGAAACTCAGGTGGTAAACTCTTTTTGTGAATGTCGAGAACGCCTACTGCCACGATGGTGCACAGCATTAAAACTGCCGTTGCCTTTTGTGAATACGGGCTTCGGTGTCTTGCTCAAGGACACCCGACAAGACATGGTGGGAGTTGAACTTGTCATGTTTAGGTTATGGAATAATTGGTTGCCTGCGGTGCTGTTTGGAGTTCAGGGTCTCGCTGAAGGGTACACGGCCTCCCTTTCAGCATCGTAATTAGTTACCGAATACTGTCCTCAAGACGCGAGATACATACATTTTATGTCTTTCGCTTTTGTTCAGTTGTACTTGGCTTAGTCAACCTTGATTCTACACGGAATGCAGTAAACCAGGCATGTGCATACATCCACATGTGGGCATGGATTCACACACACACAAACTCACAAACACTCAACCTCCATGGCAAGTTTCAGAAAGTTGTGGTTGGAATCGGGTGGGCACAGCTTTGTGGACCGATGAATGGAGAGATTTTTTTTGGACCAATGAAGTGATGGACAAACAGAACGAGACGACGGGGCTAATCCATGCCACTGAACAAGGAATCTCTGATACCATCAATGATGCCTCTACAACAGGGGTGTCAAACTCGGTGATCATTTCACTGATCACCCTACCTCCAAACAGAGAGGCGGGACTAATCAGTGAAATCACCTGGTGGAGTTGTTGGTTGGAATGAAAACCTGCAGCCTCTTGGCCCTCCATGGCACGAGTTTGACACCTGTGCTCTACAACAATCAGTTCATAAGCTGTGTAAGGGGGTGTGGCTAAAGTATGGGGCAAACATCACCAGTGAAAAATGAACTCTGCTCAGTCCAACAATGACTCCAAGAAGTGCCTAAAACAAGTTACGATACCGGGCTACTGTAGAGAGGGCGCTGCCAATGGTCGCCAATGGAAGTGTCGGCGCCTTGCTCATTTTTTGTTTATCATGCAGTAGGAATCAATCTTCATTATGCTCTATTTTATGTCGGTTTCAGTTCAGCTCTTTATTCGCTGCTTGATGCACCTCTGGGTCTACAGTTACAGTACACGAGAGGCAGGCATGCATTTCCCTGGACCACATGTTGTTTTATAATGGCTTTACATTAGTCAAGTCTCTCAGTAGCTCGCTCATGACCTCTCTCCTCCCTCTCATCACTCACCACATTACACGAGCAAAACAAAAAAAAAAGCCATAAAATTGAAAGAAAATAAGAAAGAGGCAGCGCTATCAATAAATGCTATGCATGACTTGCCATTTGCTGGTTTGCAGTGCAGAGCGGTGAAGCAGTAAAATGACCAGTTTCTATGGTAATTCCCGGACAGGCTGTGAGATTTGTTATCACCAACGAGTGTTCGAGTGTGCAGCGCCTCGACTACAGTTAATACGTCAGATATGTTGCTCTGTAATAGAACCTCATAAATTTCGAATGAAAGAATCCATCACCGCTGCAATTTGGCTGCACACGGAATCAAATAAAAGCCTGGTCAGCATGAAGTGTAAAGCTCACTTTGACAGTATTTTAGAACTGTTTCCATTTTGCTTTTCTTTTCCACTTTCATGGATTTGAATTGGCAATATTTTGCTAACAACTTGCAGGGTTGGGTTCTGACCAGGCTGCGTAAACAATGCCAGATAGTATGAACCAAGGAATGTGACCTAGATACTAGTACCGGACAAGACTTTTGAAAAGTGATACCTTGATTGGCTGAAAACCTTCAATCTTTTCCACTACAGGATGGTAAAGAGTTTGTATCTCCTGCTTCAAACAGTTTCAACATCGACAGTACTACTACTACCAAAAAGTACTCTAGATATAGCACTTGGTATGGTTCTCAAGTAGTACAACAGCTGGATGTTTCAGTACTTTTTCCGACCCTCGTGATGAAGAAGTTTGGACCAATCTGAATGTTTTTTGTCCAATTTTGTGCAAATTTTAAGTGCATTTTGGAGAGGCAGAGGCAATTACATAACCCCAAGTCCAAATCTTGATGAAGCCACCCGTAAGTGGTGGAATCGCCTGCCGCCAAAAACCAGGAATCCTACTTTTCATCATTAGAGGTCAGGCTTTACAGAGCTTTGGGTTTGGGTTCAGTTACAAGTCCAGTCACGCATGATGAATACTCTTGTGTGACATTCAAAATTCGTGGATGGAAATCCAACTGGTGGCGATGATGTCTCCCTTGGTGAGACATTTCTACCTGCTGCGATGACTCTGGTGTGCAACAAATGGTGTTTCCAAGCAGCTGCAATGCCATTCCTATCCGCTGTCATGACGTTTTCATCTGCAACAGCAACATTTCTGTATTTTTATCCCTGGTAATGACATTTGTACCTGCGGTGATGATGTTTCCTCGCCCTCGGATAGATACTTTCTTACTAATGCGAACACCGATTGCATTTCTACCTCGCTGACTGTGGATGAGGTTTGATTATTCAGAGGTCATCTGGCAGATCCCATCACATTTGCATCGCAATACGTGCTGGCTACATTTATACCTTTCATTAACATAAGTTTTCCCATTATCCAGATAAGCTTTCCAGATACAGATCACATTTTAATACCCAATGAAAATGGGTGTCTCACTCTGTCTTATTCTGTGTGTGTGTGTGTGTGCATGTGAATACGCATTAGGACTATAATAATCATCTTATGGAAATCTGGAAGATTACGCTGGCTGTAACAATTAAAACACAGAGAAGTTAGTGAAATCAGTTGGGAAGTAGGGTTACTTGTCCACAGCAACTGCACCAACATGTCACAATTAATTTAACTATGACTTTAAAATGCTACAAGGGAAACCTTTAAAGACAAAAGGACTAGTAATTAACCAGTGATGAATCCTTTCTTGCTGATAAGCAGGAACCTTTTCTCTGACATTATCATGTCCTAAAGAAATGCATTAACGGGAAATGTGGGTGCAGGGGGAATGAAGAATCGCATGTGGCAAAGGTCACGTGTCAGAGTCGAACCTGTGACGTCAGCAGTACAATGATATTTGCCACCGGGTGACCCGACTGCTCGTGTCAGGTAAGTGCTGGTATTTCAGAGGAGGTCAAACATTATGGGCGCACATTCACGCACGTCAACGTCAGCCACCTTCAACATTTGAATACCAAGGCAGGGCGCCACCTTTTATTTTCCCTCCTCCACTTATCTGTCTGCTGCTGCGTTATTCTCTTTCTTTTTCCTCCTTGGAAATCCTCCAGTAGGATAACCTTTGTTGTGTAAACCTTTTAGTGATTCACTGCACAGATAGCTGGGAGGGGAAATGTCATCCTGTGATATGAAGATAGGGCCGTGGTGTTTGTCCCTTTGTTTGTGTTTACTGTGAATGTGCCTTTATGCAGTTTCTGAGAGGGTATATTTACCTAATGTGTCCTTGTGTATTGTTTGAGTCATAACTTTATCTCTCTCCTTAAACACTGAAAAAATGCTTACCTGTCTACGCGTGTTTGTGTGTGTGTGAGTGCGTGTGCACTTGTGTTTACTCCCCTCTCTCCTCTACCTTTCCTATCTACCCTGTCCATACATCTTATTTTTAAACGCTTTATTTTCCCAAATGGAGGGTTTGCTGAAGGGTATGCTCTTTTTCAGCTATACTCTGCATCATACTCAAACAGCTATATTGGTGATAAGATGTGCTCACTGCAGTCACAGCCTTCCAATGTTGATCATTCAGCTCCTCTCAACATGTTGGGTGTTCCTTCCATTAAAAACAGCGAAGAAAATGTCAGGATCTTCTCAACCCTATTCCAGATGAGACACAGCTCCACACAACACACAGTGAGTTAACTATACAGTGCAATTCCATAGCGGCCTACTATTTGAAGAGTAAGAGTTCCAAAAACAGACAAAAGAAAAATGAAAATGACCTGTACCAATATGCTTGTACCTATATTTACACTGCACAAATCATCACAACAGCCATTGAAATCAAAACATTTCATCCTTATGCGCACCTAAGCCTTGCACGTTCAGGTTCTGCTTAACAAGAACTTGCACCAGCTGTATGGAGTAATTTTTTTTGTCACTTTTTTCCACCTTTTTGGAACTAAACAGAAAAAAAACAGCTCCCTGTGTGTTGTATATTAAGCAAAACATTCGCAGCTGTCAAGATTTGCATATTACATACATATACATACATATTACTTAGTTTTGTTTTACTGTTGGTTGATGAAAGATTGAATGAGAGATAATCTGGGGTTGGCTTTCAGCAACGAGCACTCAAGGATACGGATGAGTAGGATGCAGTGTTGGTGATTTTTTTTTTTTTTTTTTTTTTACCTAGGATGGCAACAGAATGTAAAACACTCTGTGGTCATCCTGGAACAGACACAGAATGTTGTACGGTCCAACTTTGAGCATTGTGCTTTCAAGCTGGAACCAGCAAATCATATTCATTCTGCTTATGCATAAAAAGCACCAGCACTATCGCTTTATGCTGGACTTGAACTCAGGTCGCTGGGGTGAAAGTAGGTTGTTTGACCATCTGCCACCCTGCCTTCCTCCTGGTGCGATCATTAAACTGAGGCATTACAAACGTTCTTGTGATTCACTGCAAACAAACATAACCCACGGCAAAAATATGCTCCCCTAATTGTAATTGAGAATGCAGTTTGGTTGGAATTTTTAGTAGACGGGGCTCGCGGTCCTAAAATTATGGGACTTCCTGTCAGAGCCCTCTCCACCCAATGTAAGCGGCAGATGCTCAGGTCAGCTGGCAGAATCCTGCAGGACCCCTTCCACATCCTGTTCCCTACGTTTGAGTGGCTCCCCTCAGGATTTCGCCGTGGAGGCTGCAGGATATAGAGGAGAAGGGCAAACGTGGTCCCCGAGGCTGTTCAGCTCTTCAGCTCCCAGCCATTCCTGACCTTCTGCTCACCCTGCTAATCCCCACCCTCTCAAATACACACACACATGCACACACACAAACACACTGAGATATGGTTCAGGCAGTGACTTGCCCATGGCTCTGGCCTTGGAATGCAAACTCATCCTGCTTCAGCTATATGTTTATCGAAATGCAATGCACCTACACATTACAGAACTACCCACCTACTATTACTGCACTACACTAGTATTACACTTGTATCAGTATGTGCACAGCTTATTTTTGCACTTTGTACCATGATACGTGACTCTAAATCACACCATTGCATTGCATGTTATGTGTCCCCCCCCCCCCCCCCCCCCCCCCCCCCCCCCCCCCCCCCGTGTAATGTCAGTTTCTTATTGTACTATTGCAATTTCCCTGTGGGGACAAATAAAGTGATATGAATTGAACTGGATGAATTAGTCATTATGCTGTCGTTCCTCCTCTATTGTTGCTCTTTGATGGACTGAATGGGCTAATTAGACGTTGCACTTTGAACGTCGTCTAGTTGGTCAGCCCTCCTGCTGTGCTGTGTGTGTGTGTGTGTGTGTGTGTGTGTGTGTGAGTTTGTGTGTGTACCCTACATTTTTTTTCTGTGTGTATTCACTGGATCAATAGGAGGCCTCATCCTTCACTTTCAATCTTCAAACAATAAAATAAGTTTACCATGTGCGTGAGTTTGCATAGTAATTTGTTGTGTTTGAATTATGGGTATGTTTGTTTATGCTTGTGTGTGTGTGTGTGTGTGTGTGTGTGTGTGTGTACGCACAGACATGCATGCATTATGTGTGCCTGTCCCTGAGCGTGTTCAGTGTGTGTGTAATACCCGTCAAGCAAAGGTCATCTGAAACCAAACGTCAATTAGCGACAGAACTCCCAGGCGACCGTCTCTGGGGGACGACGGCAGGTCGCCGTGGTGACAGGGAGGCATGTGGGTGGATTCTAGAACACGCCGTGCGCCCTCAGAGCACTTGGGAAAGTTGCAGGAGGCACAGCGAGAGAGAGAGAGAAATGAAAGAACAGCTGTTTTGATGTCCCTCTGGGGAATAGGTACTTCTGTTGATGGACTTGGTATCACTTAGCAGCCTCTAACACCCACCCACACACACACACACACACACACGCACACACAGAAACACATACAAACACACACACATACACAACCCGTTTTACCTGGTCACTCCCTCTCCCTCTGTTAGCTGCTTTCTTTGGGTTGTCTTATCAATGCATATTCATCTTCATCAGTCTTATGTGAGTATACATGAGAATATTTATATTTATCCAAATTCTTTTAACATGCAAATTTCCAACAAGGATTAGTGCAGTCTTTTTTTTTTTTTTTTGCACCTGTTTTGAATGTTCATGGGCCAACGTGGCCATGATATGCTTTTGAAATATTGAAAATGTACGACTGATGCCTGTGTGTGCCTCTGTGTGTGTGTTTGAGTGTATGTGCATGCATGTATATTTGATTAAATTGGGAACACACTGCTAGTCCACATTCCAAATCTCCAAGCTGACCAGGACTGTCATCTTAAGTGATCTGAAGACCCTAGAGGGACCCTGATACGATTTTTTTTTTCTGATTTGGGTTAAAGATTAAATTTTCATTGTCGTACATGACATCTAAAAGTAGATTATTTTAGCATTTCTCAGTTCTCAGCCCAAGCATAGTTGAGAAAGGACAAAGTAATTCAAGCTAAAAAAAAAAAAAAAAAAAATACTAATGAAATTAAACTATAAACTAACTATTCTTCACTTTCCAAGAGCCAATGGAAGACCCTAAATGATCCCTAAGGGTCTCTGGACCCCAAACCCCTGCACTAGACCACTATAGTATATACGTTTGGCACAGATCCAGCAAAAATATTTCTCATTAAAGGGTGATATATACACCCATGGTAATTACTGGGATAACAACTTTGCATTGTTATTTTGCCTGCCGCCAGACGATGCATTCATGTGCCATGGATTTGTATCAGTTCAACAGACAGAAAAGTACCGAGAGGCTGAGCTTTTGTGGATCTGACAGTGATACCATCACTCATTTAGCCAACAGCAACAGCATAAAAGTTGTTTTTTATGTTGTCATCCATGTTGGTGCGTTCTGATTCTGGCACAGTGTCAAAGATATTCATAAACAAATGGTTGGTCAGGCACTCGGATGAGTGTGGCTGCAGCCTCAAAAGGCTTTTTAGCATTTGTAGCTGAAGTGTTTTGTCACACTGGCTCCTTTGCAGAGTCACTGGTATTGATGAACAACCCTATCACCCCCTTGTAGACATAATTCGGTCATTTTGTTCGAGAGGGCAGTAAAGGCATCTCTGACCCTCATTAATAACAACCTGACTAGTTGACAACTAACTACTAGTTATTGATTACTGATATTATGCTCTTGGAGTGCAGGCCCTCCCCATTATCAGGTAACAAAGGACAGAGACGAGACGTTAATGCGATCAGTCGTTGGTCAGCACCAATCGCCTGTCTCGGATTTCCCCGTATTGATCTCCTGATCGATCAAACACATCAATCTGGCTTTTATACCCTTCAGACACAGAACGTTTCCTGTGTCATGGACAGATAGGGTTGCATTCACCAGCATCATTTTTTTTTTTTTTTATCTTTTATTCTGACTCAGCATACATGCTTCATTTTCTGAATTTAGGGTCAACTGCAAAAAGCTTGAACTACCCTGTCCCTCACTCTTACATATCACACTGTCTGAGAAACACAGCACAACCTCTTTCAGTCTGTGAGTGGTGCCTTTTTCCATTTATATGCTGTTATATAGCAGGCTACTTTAAGGGCTGTGTAATGAAACCAGGCTCTACATGGTATTCTTAAAGCTGGTTTACACTTCATAAAAGACAAATACCATCCAACAAATGTCATCCATCCATAAATCAGTCCTCTTTGTGTGCAGCGTGTGTCTATGGCAACACAGAAGCACGAAATATGTAATAAGGCATTTTCCCAGTGCCGCTATTATATTGACAGCCTCAGCAACCTCAACCCAGGAGCCGAAGCCCTAATCTTCAATTTGTGTGACGCCCCAAATGTCATCCAAATGATCAATGTGGACAAATGCAAAGCGTGCGGCCTCAGCTACACTGAGTCAATAGGGAATTTGGACCACGTTGAGTCAGCCATATTGATATTGTGGTGTTGCACAAATAGTGAAATGGGCCTTTAAGACATTTCCGAAGATGCTTATGATCTTTAATTATTAGACGTGATGGTATCTCAAAAACTCTTCCCGCAGCCTCGTAAGGTGCTCTGAGGCCAGTCAACCAATCAAAGCTCTGGGAGTATTCACGACATGTGTCTGCACTGTTTCAATTTCCAGCTGCATGCAAGTGTCTTTCTGTATGTCTTGCAAGACGTTTGAAATCACCTCAAAATGAGAGAAAATGCAACATTTGTCTTATAGGGTATGACTTAGCTTTTACATGTTTTCATGATGTCACTCTGTTGAGAGTTAAACAGCTGCAGTTTCCCTAAAAAGTGAATTTCTTCAGCTCTTAGTTTATAGCTGCACTAGGCAAGCTTTCTATGTAAAAAAAGCCAAACAAAGTGTTCATCACCTCCCTTCCAATCAGACACTGAGAAGGAGGAATTCATATGTGAAGGGTAGCGGGGGGTTCGCTGACGAGGTGCTACATGATTTTTCAGTAATGAAGCAGCCAAATTCAAACAGTGACCTTTCGCTGCCATTTGGAGCCATCAGCTTGGGAAGTTGTGTGGTGCGGATTTAATACAAGTTTTCCACCCCAGATATTTCTCAAGTATGTCAAAAGTGCTGTGGACTCTTTCTCGGATGGCGGGGTTTTTGCTTTAGTGGCTCTGGAGTCTGCAGCAGTTGAAAGACGACGAGAGTAAAAGGCTTCCACTAAAGGTTTGTGCACCATTGATGGGAGGCGAGCAAGCACTTTTATAAAGCACTTTTCATCAAAGGTGGAAGCACAATGTGCCTCACAGAGCATGGGCTGACATCAAAGTTGCAGCCACAAAACCCATATAGATTCTGCACAAAATAAAATATTAGACATGAGCAAACACAGCTAATTATAATTAAGACCAGCAACCTGCAGAAATAAGAAATAAGACATGAGTTTACAAAAAATTCAACAAGATGGAATAAAATACACTTAGATAAATTAATAATTAAGACTAACAACAAGAGATGTAAGTTATAAACAATTATTAAATGTACAAATAAAATAAGACCAGCAAACCAGACTGCTGAAAGGCACACATGACAGAGCTACAGGAGCTTAAAAGCTAAGGGCGTTAAAGCTAGAGAGCCTTAAAAACTAGCGTTAAAATTTGAAATTCAATTCTAAAATTTACTGGAAGCCTTTTACTTGAAGCTTGTGTGTGCTATATACAAGCACAGAGCACGTATATTACCTTTTTCTTGTTAAAACTCTAGCAGCTGCACACTGGAAGTGCTGCAGTTGATCAAAATGCTCTTTACGTATTCCTATGAGCAGAGTGTTACAGAGGTCAAGCCGACTGGAAATAAAAGCATGGAGGAATTTTTTCAGCGTCATCCTTGGATTTAAAGATCCTTACTTTGGCAATATTTCTTAAACGATAAAAACCCAGTTTGAATTATGCTTTTATGCTTCGATTATCCCTCAATTTTTTTCCTGGTTTCCTGGTCCGTGGGTCTTTCGCAACATTGAGTTTGCCCAAGTGAGGCTGTGTTTCAGAAAAGTGATTACAGAGGGCCTTACTCATGACAAATGTACATGAGTACCCGAGAGGACCAAATTGGCTTGACCGATCACTAAGCCCCAGTTGTGACAATTTAAAAGAGATTTCCTGTTTGTTAGCCTTTGCCCTGATACCCTGGATTTCCATCTTGTCACTGTTTGACTGGAAAAACATCATCACCTAGAGATTTATTGGCTTTTTAAACTACAAATGACCACCTCTGGCCTGTCAGTAGCACTGGCTGATGTGAGGATGTAACTGTCTTTGGATCACGGATTGTACATCGTCGAAACCGTGGTGGAAACTTACTAATAACCTTTCATAACTTCTGTCATGTCTCACGAACTGAGAGAAACACATCATGTTCTGCGCCTCACGAAACAACAAGCTGCGTCTGTACTTTTCCACCTGCAAAGCAGCAACAAACTCAGAAGTATGTGCATCCTCCAAGGTCACTGCACTCTCTTATCTGCGTCAGATGCTGTGCGAAAAAGACAAAAGATAATAAGCACTTCTGTTTCGCCACGTATGAACCGCCTGAACCTTGGGGAGCCAGTGTCGATACTGTATCAGCATGTACACGTGGACGCTGTGCCTCTTAACGCGCTCGAGTAAATTACCACAAAAGACACGAATGAATGAATGAATGAATGATACTTTATTAATCCTTTGCAGAAAATTACATTGTCATGGCAGCTTCATCACTTCAACACACATAATGTTGCACACTCATACTAAAGTAATTGGCTACTTTAAGTCTAATGGTAATAAATAGAAAAATAGGGTTGATGAGTGGGTGAATCAATTAATCAATCAATAAATAAACATTTATTAAGTTTCCATGACAGAAATGCTTTCATGGTTTCCACAAACAACTGCTGGTTAAATGTCGAACTCTTGACAGTAATCCTCTCTGTCCCCGTTTGCTCATGTACCCGCTGATTTGGCATCTTATCATATGTGCTATTCAAAATGCCTAAAGTTCATATGTTCATCTCGATCAGGGGTGGGAAACCATGTGCCATGGAGAGCCGAGAGCCTGCAGGTTTTCATTCGCACCAAAAACTCCACCGGGTGATTTCACTGATCACCTCACCTTCAAGCAGAGAGGAGGGGACTAATCAGTGAAATCACCTGGTGGAGTTTTTGGTTGGAATGAAAACCTGCAGACTCTCGGCTCTCCATGGCACATGGTTGCCTATGCCCTGGTTTAGACAGCAGCAGGATAACCTGAAAGCCGGCCTCTGTAATGGCTGTGTCTCACAAATCTTGCTTTCTCCTCCACTTCATCAATGCCAACGTCCATTCCTGTCAAATTGGCTGTAAATATGACCTGGCAGCGGGGAAAGAGTGCTGATGTCATCCTCCAAATGGTGATTACAAGCGACATATCATATGTGGTAATCCTCTGATATAATTGCAAAAATGTGTCAGTGCAAGTGACAAACACTGCAGCAAATCCACTCATGTCGGCAGACCAGAGAGATCACAATTATCAGCTGTATTCACAGTAACACTGAGCAAATGTGCACACGCTTTGTCATCCTTCCCTGGATAAATAAAACTTGGATACAGACATTAAATTCTGTCATTCAGGTTGCAGAGCAGCTCCCTCCTGACTGGAATGAAGCTAGGGTGTCAATCTCCAGCAACGTGGTTTGGATTAATTTCCAGTTAATCCAGGACAGGTCGTGACAGCAAAGCACCCAAAGGGAGCTACAATTAATATGTGCGCATCTATGTCGGTGTGTGTGTGTGTGTGTGTGTGTGTGTGTGTGTCTGTCTGTCTATGTGTACATATGCAGGGCTTGCAGAGAATGGGGATTTTTTTTTTTTTCCGAATTTTGACACACACTTTCATTTCCTGAATTTATTCAAAAGCCAGTGTGAAAGAGAATGTTGATTGTGTGTTTGTTGACAGTTGGAAATTGGACTGATGTGAGTTGACCTGAAATGACTTTAGAGAACAAGCAGAGTGCTTCGCAGGCCATAACTTGTACAATATGCAACTAAAAAGACACTTTTATCTAAAATGGAAATTATAGCAGAGAGTATTAATTCTGAGTATACATCTATTCTGTATTTACAAATTCTATTCTATAGATTCTATTCTATAGACATATTCTTTTCTATCTGATAGACAGATTTGTTGATATGATCTATGCAAAGGTTCAAAGATGAAAGGTCTATAGATATTCTACATATATTTTAGTATATTTTATTTTTCATTACTCTTATAGGGCATGCAAAGATTTTTCTTTTTTCTTATATTCTTTGTAGTGATCCACTTTATTTATTTTGTTACTTGTAGTGTTTATTTTTCAAAAGATATTTCTCTCCTCTAGTGTTGAGAGTTCCTGTGCAGTGTCTGGACAACCTGCTGCTGTAACACAATCTGCTTCTTGTTGTATTTATTTTCATTTTTTCCTGATCATTTGTGTTGCACTGTGTTGCATCATTTGTGCTGTGTGCCTATTCAGATTATAATCTGTTTAATTCCAACTTTCAGCCGTCTGAGATACTGTGGCAGTTAAAAATAAAATAGCTCATGCACTTGCTAATGGAAGTGTGAGTCCCATGACGAAAGCACAACCCTAAGCCTTAATAACCAGCACCAGATAAAACCTTTTGAATAAAAGTTCAACAATATGAAACACAGTATGGCTCTGCGAGGTTGGAGCAGAGATGACAGGCACCAGGACGAGCAGTGTAAATTATTATGACAGCACCACCACCACCACCACCGCCATGTGCTCCTTTGGCAGCCCAGCATATGCTGCCGTCACACGGGCCAGAATTATTTCCCAAACGGCCAGACGCCGCCTAATGTTCCCACCTCAGGCAGGAGCCATCGTGCGGAAGGTCGAGGGCCAGCTGTTTTCACAGATTAGTCGCTGCAATTCGTTTGTAGCAACACTTTTGCAGCCACAGTCCATTTTTTATCAATCAGCGTGACAGACAGTGGAATTGGAATTACCCACTAGTAGTATTTCAAAACTTGTGGAAAAAGATTACGAACATGTTTAACTGCTTTACAACAAGACAACAGAAGTGACAGCGAGCAAAACCAAAGGCAAAGATGTTACCACGCTCCGTCAACCTAGTTTGGATAAATAACACCCAAATGAGAGATCAATATTTCTCAAGAAGCATCATCAATCCAGACATTAACAAGCAAATTGCATTTATTTTATTGATCACACGGTCAATCATCAGCTAATATCAGTGGCCAATTATTCTGAAAGCCTTTGTTGTTTCTCAGTGATTGCCTTTTATTTGAGCCATTGGTACTGGTGGTTTATCCTGTGTGCTCTAATATCCAAAGGGAGCCAGTACATACCTTTGGGTTCTTGATTAGCAGAAAATCTTTAAAGAAGCTCCATCCCCGGTTCCAGTTTGCATGCACAAGGTGTCCAAGCTTGTCCAGTAAACAGAATTGGTTGCGCACAAACGCCTTGTCAACCGCGCGTGAGAGGGTTTTAGGGAAGTCATCTCTTGCAGCCACATTTGAGCAAAAATACCTGTGTTTTGGAAGTCCAGAGCAAACGTTTGGACACTGGAGATTTTAATTGCACAGCATGATAAGTGTGAGCTTTTTAAACAAACCTTTTTTGCAGTTGTAAAGTGGCATTTTTTGTAATACAGGTTTATCAAGCAGGCTCGAGAGTACTGTCAAACATTTTTCATCAGGGCCTGAAGGCTGCAGATGGTGAGTAATTCATACAAATATAATCAACTTTAAAAAGGTTCATGGGAGTACGTTCAGGGATCATGAACTCTTTATATGGTATTTCTCAAAGCCCTCAATGTCCTTGTCATCTGAAGAACTCGGAAAGTTTGAAGACAGTGACTTGCATACTTACATGATTAGGAGTTAACTCGAATACAAGTGTATTTCATAACAACAGAAGGATGAATAACACAGACCCTGGTGCTATAGCTGTAGGGAAATAAACAAAGCCCTTGAACATTGCAATATTATCTTTCACAATATTGTATCCATTCTCTAGCGCTTTGCATGGATATGTATGGATATGCACTTAGTTTTACTGATATTATGATTTATTGTTATGACGGCATTGTATCAGACTGTCTTAAGTGCATGGTGCAAATTTTTGAATGGAAAATTACAAATTGAACTTTGTTTTAAGTCAGTTTGTGTATTTTATTGGCCTAACCAGGTGGCATGCTGTAGGTTGCAATATCAGCCCTGATGATACATTTTCAGTCCTTTCTGCAGAGTAATTCAAATTTTATTGTGTTGTGATATGTATTGTATAATGGGGTCCTTGCCAATACCCAGCTCTAGCTGATACAGCATTTCCACTGTAAAACTTTTAAAACCGTTTACAGCATGCTCACAAAACATGCTGCTCTTTTTCTCAACCCTTGGGAGGAAATGTTTGGCTTTGTTAGAACTGTTTATGAATGCAGGCAGAAATGCAGGATGAATGCATAAAAGCCAAGGCTGGCACTGTGCCCGCTGCTAGTAAAGGGCAGTTTCGGAGTCTGCATGCATTTGAATAATCCAAACACTTAAGCCTCTGACTTCCTTCCCTCAAGGATTGTTAGCCCTCCCACAAACCTCAGGAAATCCTTGAAAGTTTGTGTATATGGGAAATGAGAGCCTTAAAGGGGTTTTCTTTTCATGGATGCGAGGTCTTGGAAGTGCTTAAAATCCAGCAGGGGCTCTTGAGCATTTTTCAGCCTGTGATCTGTTTGATAAATTTAGTGCCATGTCCTCAGGCTTAGGATCATGGAAGCAAACCACCGCTCATGTCATGTGAGCGACCATCTGCCATTAAGCCTGTGAGTCATACTGGGCCTCAGCCCATCAAATATCAACGCTTTGAGGGAAATGCAATAACTGACATTTTTTTTTAAAGTGTGCCTACATAATTCCAAGTTATCTAATTATGTCTTTTTCCTGTTTATGTCAGTCATTTCTTCTGATTCTAGTATTTTAATCATGTCCTGAAGGGACTGACAATTTAATTCTTGACTATTGAAAAGTAAACGCATCGCCTCCTTTATTTATTTTTAGTGGTAGTGTTAATCCAAGTGCTAGTACTAGCAGTAATAGTGGTGGTGGGAAGTGTTGTGCAAGTTCATTTTCACAAGAACTAGCTCCAATTTCAGTTTGCATAGATTTAAACGAACTAGTTTGCATTCATAGTTCACAATTTTGAATTTTCACAGTCCCACCAATGAACGGTAATCGACAATTTATTTCATTTTTTTTTTTTTAAACAAGCCGTTCTGAGCCATTTTTCAGTAGAACCTCCTCCTATCCTCCGCACTAAATCACTGTCACTGTCTGCTTCCTAAACTAAATGAATTACTGTATACAGCTAAAGAATCCATGAAAGTCATGAAAAACCAATTTGACATGGCATGTGCTATATGTTTCACCATTATAATATGTTGCATACAGCAGGACAAGTCAAAACAGATCAATCTTACCTTTTGTAAACGAAATGTGAAAAGTAATTACATTTCATTGACAGGGATTCCATTCCTACAACTGCAAATTGAGTTAGGTGACATCTAACTTTTTCTTTGTACGTGAACCTGGATGTTAAGAGTTGAAGGTAGGTATAAATATGTTATTTACCACCTGGATCCCTACAGCCTTATTTTCCTCCATGCTACTTCTGTGTCAGCCTGTTTTCTGTTTCTTCTGCCATATCTCCTCCACCTAATGTTTGCCTGATGGGACAAACATATTTCTGATTTTTCATGCACGTTATTTGCATTTTAAGATTTCGTGCCCATTTTGCAAAAATTTTTATGTCCCCGGGCTGCAGTTGCGACTGTGCTATCTGCTCACCCAGTGCATCAAGGTAAAATTCGCTGAACACCCATACTAATCTCCAACACCCTTTTTGAAATTCATGTATATCCACACATTTACATCTGCCAATTATGAACACTGTTTGAAACTTTGCTACTGAGCAGCTCTACTGGAACAGATTTTTTTTTTTTTCTATGCTGGTCTGGTGGTTCAAACCAACAACCTATATCACAAGCCAGCTTATCTGAGCTTTATGCAAGTCCTGTTAATACATGTAGCTGCTATCTCAGACCATACTGTAGCTGTAACTTCAATATGGCATGTTTATTGGGATATTATAGGTAGATAAGTAGATTATTTACATTATAGAATTGCAAGCTGATGAATGATTTGTGTGTGTGTGTGTGTGTGTGTGTGTGTGTTTGTGTGTGTCTGCCTGTGTGGAGATCCTGGCGCCCCTCAAGTACATAACTCCGGTCAATTTCTCACTGTGGCAGTGCTCCCAGTAATCACTAAGTGGCATTTATCCCCTATATGGTTGCCATGGTTTCTGAAAAATGGATATCTGAAAAAGAATAGGTTTACACTGCAGAATAATGCCTTTGTGTGTGTGTGAGTGTGTGTGAGTGCATGCATGCCCACACAGACGCCTGCATGCATGTTTAGGTATACGTTACTGGAAGTGCAATTTCTTTATCTGAGCGGACGGGAAGCCTGCCTACTTACATTTATTATCTGATTATGTGTGAGTGGGCTCATTATATTCCACCTGGCGCAGCACAGTACAGCCTATTTGCATTTTTCTAATAACCGCTATTAATTCCAATGTCTGCTTTAAAGATCGATTATCAGCATGTCTCAGAAAAGTCAGACAATTTGCACTGATTCTTCAACAGTGCATTTTCATTTATGAAATATTGTAACAATTAAAATGAAAATGAAAATGACTACATTCAGCTGCAGTATGCATTTTTTAATGTAAAAATACACCTGTTTAATCAGGCTAAATCACAAAGTGAGTCCGGCTGCAGCAGAGAACATCCCATCCCCCGTATCTGAGCTGCTACAGATTTACCGTATTTCCTCTGTTGAAAGTCCAGGTTTAGTCTTTTGCAAACTGGGAAATGAATGTTTTATGAGCAACTTTAAAGAAGAAATGAAAATACAAGGTATCAAGTTGCCTCACCGGGATACATTTCCACTTTTTGCTGAAAATAATGGATCTCTTGCCTTTTTCGTTCCTTTTGGTATTGCTCTTCAAACCATTACTGACTGTTTGAATTGGGAAACATGAGCATGCTGTGGAGTTTACTGATGCTACAAAGCATGATTTCTAAATGCTGAAGTCAAACACATTTCAAACACCTCTTCTCGCCTTTTGAAGCTGGCAAGGAGGCGAGCTGGTGGACCCAAACGTAGGAGATGAAGGCAGTCTTGAAGTGAAGTCATATTTATTAACAGTGTGCAGAATATACAGGAACACAAGGAGCTGGGAACAGAAGTGAGACGTTCTCAAAGGCAATGGCCGGACAAAGACCACAACCAACAACAAGACACAACTGAAGTGGGAGGGAACAGGAATCAGGAGGAAACACCAAAGGCGTTTCTCAATACCAAATTCGCCAAGTTCGGACTTTGCAAACTTTGACGTTGGAACTTGGCGAGGTCGACTCGGGAGTGCAGACTTGGAGGACGAGCGGTCATTCTGCAATTGGAACAGCAGCGTACTTGATGACTTCTTGTTCTTGTTTTCATGGGCGAATTTATCAGTTTTATGGTTATGAGTTCTCTCTTCCGGTGTTGCCACCATCGCCGCTGGTTGGTGCGAAATGATTGTTGGGATACCTGGCTGTTCGAAGTCTACATAAGTCACCAACCGGTGCATCCTCTCTAAAAGGGGCGGAGCAAGAACACATCCGGGAATTTGGACCGAACTTTGAATTGGAACAGGACTTGGGTCGCAACTGATGACGTTTCACGAGTCCGCAAGAACACAAGCACAGACAAGAACGCGAATTGGGAAACGCCCCGGGATAGGGTAACAATGGAGACAACGAGGGTGTGGCAGGGTGCAACACAAGGGCAGAGCGAGGTAAGTAGGTTGGCACAGAACAGGCATGCAGAGGAAAACAGGCTGGGCAAGGCTGTGACAAGACAAGAGGAACGCAACAGGTAGCACACAAGCAGAAAGTCAGAAATAGAACGAAAGAAAACACAAAAATGTCCAAAAAAAAAAAAAAAAAAAAACACGAGTCCATAAGAAACCTCAAGAGTCCGTGAAGTTAAAATGAAAGTCCTTAAATACATAATCATGACAGCAAAGGTCTAGCACTGAATATAAAAAAGGAGGAAGAGGAGGGAGTAAGAGTAAGGCAAAAAGGAATAAATGTAAGAAAAGAAAGGGAAGAAGTATCTCTGAAGGGTCTGAGGGTAAAATCGTTCACTTAGGACACTCCTGTTACCGTTCAAGAGCAGACCTGAAGAAGCCTGGTGGTGAAATGTTCAATTCATTTCGCTGTCTGAGAAATACATTAACTATATTTGAACAGAAAAAGGGGTTTGTAGAGCAGTGCACTTTTGCATTCATTTTTGATCGCAGTCAGGTCAGCAATTTTGCTTTCCGTGTGTCATTTTGCTTCAAAATTATGAAAAGTGCTCTGGTGAATGATGTTCATCGCAATGGTTGCTCTTACCATATAGCTCCCTATTCTTGGAGACCAAGGACATCGACAGCTCAATGTCCATCACTGAAAGCTGATCCGATTGGTCACTGAAAAAAAGACATTTCGGCAGGGTAATATTTTGATCTTGGTGTGAAGAGGTCATAGAGATGCATTGTTTAATTTTAAAATCTTGTGGCGATAACGCTCTGAAAACAGATTTTTTTTCTTCTTCTGTCATTATTCAGCTTGAGCCATGGCACTGTGAATTGAAACACAAATCACATGTTGGTCGTATGCCTCAGGACCCGGTTTTGTACCACCTATGCATGTCATTCAGATGAGAATTATATTAAAAAATATATATATATGAACTGAGGAACCCTAAGCTCAAAGGTGAACACTGCCTTAAAATATATGAAGCTTGTTTCATCATCAACCAAGGCCATGCTACACCTCAATTATTCTTCTTCATTAGATCACCTGCCTTGCACTAATTGGTTCATCTACTTACTATATTGATGGCTACATGGAGATCATTACTCTTGCTATCTGGCCAACAGGCAGCGATGGTTTTTGCGGGCCGAATGTCAGCATGATTGATGGAGTTGGTTGATCTGTGGGATAATCAATAGTCCTGCTAATTATGAAGAGGACAGAGAGAGAGAGAACAGCATGTGGCCTTCAACACTGTGTCAGTGTTAGAGAGTAAGAAAGATGAATAGAAAAAAAATGTGGTGGAGATTCAAATTAGGGTGTAATCATATATGGCCTGGTCTGGCTCACAGATGAGGAGATGAAAGGGAAATGGATTAGAGTGAGAGGAAAGAACAGACGGAAAGAGAGGAGAGAGGAGAGAGGGCTGGTTTAAGTGAGAATGGTGCCGCAAGATAAATCAGCCAAAATGCTAGGGGTGTTACAAGTTTAAGGGAAAAAGCAGGAAAAAGTTTTTTGTTACAACTACATGCCGGGGGTGTGAGCTGTCACGGTATTTTTGGTCCAAAACAACTGGAGTTTGTAATTGGAGACAATAGTCACCCATGTATCAGTAAACTTGAGAGCACAGAGAAAAATGCTTTAGTAGAGTTGCAAACTTGTACATTTTTTTTCTTCTCTCCTGCAAATACAACACAACAGTTGCACCCTCTCAAAATCTGCATTCCAGGTGCTCAAGTCATATTCTACTAAGGAACTCATATGTTCACATTTTTGCGACAGCAGCAAATATGGTGCAAAAGACATTCACACACCTGTATCAAAAAATGTGAAGTGGACAAAATTTGCACAAATCAGTAAGGGAATTCAGGCAGTGAGAGTTGCACACCTGTAGATGATTTCCTCACAAATACATTTTTTTTTGTAGATTTTTTTCTAGTCAGCTGCTGATTTTTTTTTTTTTTTTTGCTCACACGTCAAGCTCTGCGTGCTCTGACTTTTGCACCAGTGAAATGTGTCTAGTGAACGTTCCCTACAGGTTCTCTGAAGGTTATTTTATTTTCCAGTCCTTGCAGGGGTGCTGTCAGGGAATGGATTTTTGTCTACAACATAAACCATTTGTTTTTACTAAAAACTTTGCTCAATGCATCTGAGAAATGTTCTTATGGAGGAATGTTGCTGTTGTCTGCTGTTCTTCTCCCGTCAGCTCCTGCAGTCGATATCTCCTCTGACCCTCTCTCCTCTGCCTTTCCCTCTTGTGCTTGTGCATCTCCTCCCCCAACCTCTCCCTCCTCTCTGACTTCTCCCTCCACCCCACTTGAGGTCAAATCCCACAATAAAACCGCAGAAAGAACCATCTAATTGAACAAACCAATGTAGGGTTGTAAACTGTTTCCGCTGTCCTGGTGTTATCTGTGGTGGTCTATCTCGCGGCGCACATGAAAACAACAATCTTGCAGCAGAGCGTACGTCCCCGCCGATGTTATTTGTGAAAGATTGTGACGTAGGCTGTCACCTTATCAGTGTCATCCCTGTCTCACACAGTTTTTTTTTTTTTTTTTTTTAGTTCTTCGGGAAGCCAAAAGCTCATTTAACCTCAGTTCTGTCCCATTCTAGCACACAAATGAATAAATTCATCTCATGCCAAAAAGTGTGGTTAATGTCCTGCCAAGTAAGCCGCATTTATTTGTTTATTTATTTATTTTGCAAAAAAAACAAAAAAAAAAAAAAACAATTCTTGCATAATAGGGTTTGAAATAAGACACAAACAGTGACCACAACAATAAATTTGTCAACACTTGGTACCAATTTGGGTTCATGTACTACTGAGTAACACGTTGGTTTTTCCTTCATTACACATTCCTGTTTAGAGGAAGGTCTGTTTGTTTGTCTGAGGTGTCCTGAAACAGTTTCAGTGGACATCCTCAAGTATCCACGGTGGCCACGGTGTCTTTTGGACATTTATCTTGCTGGGTCCATTTTGTTGTTTGGTATATTTTTCTTCTTCCTGCGGGTAACTGGCCAAACATGGACAACATTACGCCGTGTCCATATCCAGCAGATACAACGGAGTCTGATGGAGAAAATGTTGCAGCAATCTGAGGCATCAGTGGTGTTAGTCTCTCCCAATCAAAGAAAACGGACTTCATCACAAAATCTCTCAACATCTGACGGATCCTATATGACAGTGTAAGAAGATCAAACGCTGGATTTCCTCTTCAAAAGAGAGAGAGAGAGATTAATAGAGGAGCACACCAGAGGCTGGGGGAGGGCAAACCAGGGCAGATCAGATGTGACCTTATATATTTTATAGTGTGATCTGTTAAAGCATCAAGAGGTTGGATATTAGGGCGTGAAAACGTCTGTTCATTTAATCATATACGGTCTTTTAAAAGGGGGAGGCGTGAACAGATCAAACTGTTGAAGGCTGGTCAATTTTTATAGAGAGAGAAGAAGAAAAAGAGAGAGGGGATAATGGGTGTGAATGGCAAATGTATTATTTCTTCTCTGTTCACTTCATCAATTGCAATACAAAAATTGTGCTGAAAAAAACAACACATACATATGAATCTATCATGAATTTATTTCAAAAAATTAATGTAGTTTCAGACTTGAGAGAGATTGATTCATTTACTTATTTCAAGAAATCATTATTTTACCCCTAAGTACCATGACATTAAAGTGAAAATTCAGTGGATCACCGCTGCAGTAAATTAACAATAAAAAAGTTTAAACATTTAAACCAGCAGAGATATTCAGCCGTTCCATGTTTCTCATCAAGCTGCTCTGTCAAGTTACATTTATTCCATTATCTCCTGTCATAAGAAAACAAGTGAAACTGCAAAAATACATAAATGAATATGTACTTATCAGAATTTAATTATGTATGATCCGAATGAGCAAGTATAGAAATTCATCTGGCACCAGCTGCATTTGGCTCACATCCTAAAATTGATTATTTTGCTCACTTAAAAAAAAAAAAAAAATCACAATTACAGCAAGGGTATCATCATTACAGCACATTAACTGGATATATTCAAACATACATTTGCACATGTAGTGGACATACACCATGCCTCCATAGAGATTATATGCAACAGTACAGTGTCTGTCAGGCTGTCCACCATGGTTAAAGGGCATAAGACCAAGGCACAGGGAAAATGACCTTATTATCTCCCGTCTAGACAAAAACGCCGCGCCGAAGTGAAGGACGCAGGTTGTTCAGTGGCACCTATGGGCGAATTTCGTTAAGAGGAAAACTAATGTCAAGATGTCTGACCTTTGGAAAAAACACCGAATATGGTTACTGCTGTTATATTTCGTAGGGCAGCATGGCAATGACTGCTGCGGGGAAGATTTAAAATGTGTGTGTGTGTGTGTGTGTGTGTGTGTGGGTGTGTGAGAGCAAGTGAGAGGAAAAAGAGAGAGAGAAAAAGAGAGTAGAGATGAACAGATGACAATAGAAGCTGGGGAAGGTCAAGCTAGGACTGTAATCATGTGACCTAATGAGTTTTACAATTTTATCTACACACACACACACACACACACACACACACACACATAAGCACACGTACTCTGTTGTGCAAAATATACAGCATCCCAGAGTAGCAACCCTACACACACAGATGCATTTACATTCTCTACTTCACACACACGTACATGCACACATGTGTATGTTTGAGAAAGCCTGAGAATAAAAATGTGTGTCTGTGTATGTGCTTATGTGTGTGTGTGTGTGTGTGTGTGTGTGTGTGTGTCTTTTCACCACCTACGGGCAAAGATGGTGTTTCTGGCTAGAGAGATGGTCTCTCCAAATGCAGAATACATGAATATTAATGCGGAAAAGAGAGAGAAATATGTGTGCATATGTGTGTGTATATGTGTGTATGTGTGTGTGTGTGTGCTTGATGGAGTGAAGGAGGCAGAGAGGTAAAGAGAAACCAGGCACTGTGGAGGCAACTTACCAGAGGGTTTCCATGTCTGCTATTGAGCGCAATTTCTTGCTTTCCGATTTTAATCTCTATCCCTATCGCTCCCTCTCTCTATCCGTCCGTCGCTCTCTTCTTCTTGCCAGTTGGGGCTCCATGTCTTTCCTTCGTCCACCACCCTTTGAAGTGGGAATTAACATGCATCATGGGTGATCAGACTGTAATTGGATCGCACAAAGAGGAGTAAAACCCCTGGTGGAAACGCACCTAAGATGCCCCGAAGATCTGATCACCTAAATCAACTTTCTCTCAACAACAGAAAAAAAGAAGTCCTTGGATCTTCTTTCCACCCACCCCCTCACCACACACACACACACACACACACACAAACACATACATAGTGCATTCTCAGATTTATTTTACAATGAACTGTGAATAACCTCATCGGTGTATCTTCTTCCCTCGAACTGCCTTGTCTGTTTCTACGCTTTATTAAAAGGTAGATGGCCCGTTGTGAGTTGCACTGTAAAAAGCGTAATTATGAATCCCACTGTGGTTCTGGGCAAGCTCCACCCACAAGCACTGTGATTGGTCAGAAAGCCCATCGCTACAACAGCGCTTGATGCAAGTTCTCGCCGCAGAACGTGAAAGGCGTCCAATCATGAAGCTGTTTTTCTGAGGTCTTGAGGCTGGTACAGAATAAAGTGGCGACTGTGGTTTGTTGCTATGGTGACCATGCATGTCAGTAGGGACATAAAGTGTATCATAAAGTGTGATATGTTGTGCTGCAAGTGTTTGCTAAAAGCCAATTGGTCCTCAACAGTCCTCAGTTCCCTTCCACTGCCTGTTTGGTGGTTGCTGCAAAACCTCAGTCAGTCAGCAGTTTGCCACAGATTGATTTAAACAGAAGTTAGCCTGGCACATTCGTAACAATCAGCCCAAAAGAGTTTAGGACACCGCTGTTATTTGTTTCTGTCAGTGTAAGGATAAAAGACCAAATTCTACATTTACTCCCAAAAATTCAGTGAAGGAAAAGACTTGCTTATCAACTTGCCACTTTAAACCAAACTTTAAATGTCCTCATTGGACTCGAACGTCCACGGGAAACACAAAAAAATCGCCTCTGTCAAAATGCAAAAACGGGACTCACACAGCAAATGCATTGCAAAAAAGAAACACTCACAAAAATCTGGATGCTGTGATTGCAGTTTCAGTTCTTGCTCTTTTCAGTTCATTGACGCTTTTCTTTCAGTTCGTTGCTCCTTTGGTAATTCTTCCCTTTATCTCTTCGGCGCACTCGTCAAGGCGCTGGGCTTATGCAACCTCTGCAAGCGATGTTGGTATATTGGTAGCGTGAGATGGCCCTTTATGCGCTACATACGAAGCCAGCCTCCCTCCGGCTAATGAATCTGCTGCAGTCATACATCCCTGACGGTGATGGACTCTGAAGTGGAGCTGTTGTAGTTTCAGAGGCCAGTAAGGGATGGCTACAGCTCTTTGACACACATAAAATGCTGCCATTCTGATCATCCTGCTGTGTTATTTCAATGGGAAAGTCAGTTCTACTCCAACTTACTGTAGGTTATTTCTCTCACTCAATCATAACCACAACGTTAACCAAGTGGGTGAATCTTGCCCAGAACTGTGGTGGGAGTCTTAAATTGAACGACATATCTTCGTCTTTAAGGCGGGATGAGGAGGATTTTCTCTCTCAATCATGAATCAAGACCCACTAGAAGTGTGTGTTAGTGTGTGTGTCTGCAGAGTGCCTGCCCTCTGCCTGGATTTTCTTGTTTTGCTGAGCTCAGGACTCTTCTGGGGCATCGGCCTTTGGGCAGCGGGTGTCTAGCTCCCAGCCAATCACAGCACAGCACAGTGCCAGATCGGTAGCACGACATCCAATAGGAAGCTAAGAAAATTGTGGGTGCGGTCCATGGACTGCCGATAAAAGGAAATCTTGGCAAAACACCAAACGGACAAAGCTCGTTCTATAACGAGAGTGAATCTGGGGTTGGTGATAGCGGGGCAATTCTTTTTCCTAGGATGGCGACAGGATATTTTTACATTTTGGGGGGGTCGTTTCATTCCGTCGCCATCCTAGGAAACAAAAACCTGGTGCCGATGGTCAGCTTAGCCAGGGAGGAAGGGCCAACTTTGAACACCTAAACCTGACATGCTCTGTCGATGGTGGATAGCTGATACATTTTCTGCTTGACTCCATTACTGCTTCACTGGAAATATGTCATCATGATGCCCTTTGTCTGTGTGTGCAATAAGAAAAACACACCACCAAACAACAAAATGCACCCATAGGTTATGGATTTATGTAAATGAAATCCCCATACAGGCGTTCCATAAATACACACTGATCCAGCCAGGAAACAAAGACAAATTACAGAGTTGGCAGTCAGTCACAGACTTGTCAAAATGGATTGTAAGAGGACAGGGAACAAGCGAGGCGAGGTGTTTATATTCAGTTTGAAAGGAGGTGAGGAGTGTTTTAATCTCTATTTTTTTAAATTATTATTTTCTCTTTATTATGGCAAAGAGAAATTGGCCTTTGGTGAGAATAGTGAGGATGCAATTTTCTGCCTAAATGGGAGGTCTTTATGTCACAATCTCTATTCCTGTCTCATTTCCTTGACATTTCGCTGCACCATTTTCTCTCTGATTTTCTCACTCCTTTCCTTTCTATGCTTCCACTTCTTTTCTTTCATGCCCTCTCTCACCCTCATCCCTCTCTGTTTTTACTTCTTTCTTCTCTCTCTATCTCTGTCCTCCTTGCTCTCTCTCTGCCTCCCGATCCTCCCAACCACTCTCTTTACCGCTTCAATTCGATACGCTCTATAGCGTACCTCTATGATTATTGAGAGCAGAACTCTGTGTGAAACTGATGTGCCTATTCTCCACCGGCGTTAGGATGGCAAAGGATTTTTATTAATTCACAATCCAGTCATCCCTCCTCGAGCTCTCTCCTTTCTCTTCGTCTTTTCAGTAACCGGGAGCTGCCCAGGAGTGTGTGTTTGAGTGCAGAGACAGACTGACCACCAACATGTTAATGTAAAGTATTAATATATTGCATTTCACAATGGAAGTGCACCTGGAAATGCAAAATATGGATGTGTAATACAACTAAAGCTGGATTCTTGAATCATAAGGACGTATGCCACATCCCATACACACACACACAGATAAAGTCTCATCAAAACCAACATGTGCTTTTTGGACACGTTTCCATAACATGCTGACATTTCCAACATGAAGCTGACATTGCATTCTGTGAATTGTCTCTTTACAAACATGTTTTGCCTGTTTAAAACAGGGGAAAATAGAAAGAGACAGGAAAGACTGGGAGAAAGAGAGAGGGACACGCAGCAAAAGTGAAACACACCTTCCAGCGTCACCACAGCTCACTTACTAAAGCGACACATCTGCCGTCTTCATGCTGTAAAATAACATAAAAAAAAATAAAAGAACAAGATATTTATCATTTGAAACATGTGAAGCCTGTACATGGGCTTTGTATTTAGTTATTTTATTTTATTTAATGTCATTCTATTTTTTTTTAAATTTTTTTTTCATTTGATTGTTTTTGACATTTTTTAAATTGGAAATTTTGAGGGAATTTTGTGGAATTTTCTTTTTCTCAAATATTGTTTATGATTTAATTTATGATTACTTTACAGTTATTTAGTTTTCAGTATGTGTTGGTAATAATTCTAAATGTTTTCTGATAATTAGATTTACTGTTTTTTTTTTTTTTTTTTTTTTTTTTTTTTTTTTGCTGGCTTCCATTCCCTGTAGTTTTATCTTGCACATTTATTTAATCAATTTAATTTATTTATTTGTTAATTAATGAAATAATTAATTGCAAATTTTCTGGTCATTTTCGGGTAATTTTCATGTCATTATTTTTTACTAAATTATTTGAAAATTTTCTGTTTTGTTCTGGAAATTTTAACCCTTTTATAAAATTTCTTTTCTTTCTTGTAATATGGAATTTTGTGGCAGTTAATTTTCTGGTAATTTTGTGATAATTTTCTTGTTGTTTCGTGTTAAATCCGTCCTGTTTAGAAAGACATCAACTGGATATACAGGGTTAAAAAAAGGTTTTTCTTCAGTGACTCTTTGTCAACCATTTATCCGTCTGCTGGGTGTAGTTGTGGCTTTTTGTTTTGTCTTATTTCCCATAAGTCCTGTTGCTTCCCGTCACAACGAAGACATGGCCCCTTTTGTCTTTTGAAAAACAAAAAGAAAGATAATGCCACTTTCTTGTCATGTAGGATTTACCATAAATACAAGCTGCCAACGAGGAAAAACCCGTTCATCTTAGCCTCCCACTGCAATTAAAAGTAGGGCACATGGGAATTTTCTGCAGGCTCCCACATGGCACCGTGTCAGCACAAAGGGTGAAGACTTAAATGAACATACCAATCTTGACAATCCAAGATAATAAAAATGTTAATGAAAACTATTATTAAAATCAGCTCTGCTTATGAAAGTCAAGTACTGTCTGGGGCAGGTTGTTTATGGATGGATCAGTTAAAAGTGACGGTGGATGTGTTCCTCATTTTGTACGTCATCCTGCTCTTTTACTTCTTACTAAACGGTTCAAATGCAGCATGACATCTGATAAGAACATCTTGGGAGCAGACGGCATGCATTGTCTAACGTTAATTAAAAATAGTAGAACTAGTTTAAGACTTTGTATAAGAAGACAAGGGTGCCACTTAATGCCAAATGCAGTTTAGAGGCTGATAAATACAACATGCCACCTTTTCAGCGAGTATTTTCATGGGTGCACCTGTCAGAATGCCATTAAATTAAAAGAAATAACAGGATGCTCAGTTTAAGTCTAGTGACTGGTATTTTAATTGTTCCAAACATAAGAGAAATAATAGATATTTGGGCATGTGGCAGCTGATTTAACGGACAATTATCTGGTGAAAGACCAGACAAAACAGGGAAGATAAACAAGGGCTATATCAAAATAAACTTGTAACGTAATATGGGCCCAAGAGGAGCAGAATTTTAAGAGTAAAATTAAGTTCATACAAAGGAAAAACAGAACGCCATCTCATAAGACGGTGTATGGAAGAGAGGGCCAAACAGTGATGTGGCATTTAATTGCGCCTTCAAGTGCCATGTCGGAAACTATGCAAAGTAGTAGCACAGAAACACCTCCAGCTGAAGTAAAAGAGGGAAGTTTTAGAGACATAGATGGAACCTGAGTTTCCCAGGTGAAAAGTTTCAATACGGTGAAAATGGCTGCTTTCTACTTTAGCAGCAGGATCTCCGCTCTTCGCTCGGCTGCCTAAGTGGAAAGCAAATTTTCGATAATGGATGTTTATGGCTGTGTAAGACCCACAAAGAAGAAGAAGAAGAAGAAAAAAAACATGCAAAAGCGGTCGTGTTTGATGTGTTCAGCTTCAAATATGCACTTAAAGGCGCTGTAAGTAGCGAGTGAAAGAGGTGATCACAATCAGCCTGGCTAAGGAGACACTTCTGATCAGGTAGAACGGCGGACAAGGTGGGAATTAGAAGCCACAATGAGCTGCTGATGGTGTTAAAATGCCACTTGTAGCATATTCAGCTTCACACTTTTTATCCATGTTTTATGAAAAATAAACCAGGAAGGGGTTTCGTTTATTGCTCCGGGATCACCTCTGGCATTAACATGTGTAAAATGAAATTCTTTCTCGGCAAACAAGAAAAATAAAAATAAAAATGGCATTTAACAGGCAGCAGATGTTTAATCAAATGGGGCATCCTCGCGCCCTCCTGCCTAATTTTAATGCGGCTGTCAATCAGTGAACACGCATTTCACTTCTGCTGCAACTCGACCTGATCATGTTCAGGCTCACATTATTTGATAATTCCATCGGTTCTAAGAGGGTCGGGTTCTCTGTTTAGGTGGATAAATCAATCAACGCACACATTCACACTGTCACCTGTAATATGTCTATAGTATTCCTATGGGGACTCTGTCGCATCTAGGGTTAGAAAGAATGAGTTTAATTTAAGAAAGGTTGCCGCCTCCAAATTTTATACGGAAGAAAAAACCCTGCATGTTGTCAATACATATTTTAGAGACTCCCCAAAATTTATTGCATCATGTTTTCATTATTAAGGGGAGTTTTTATTCATTAAACGACCTGCCCTTCAGTTTGCATTTGATCCATCGGCTGACAGTTCAGCTACACCGGCCAGAGTCAGGTGAGATAGTTTCTCTATTGGAAAAGCGTCGGTCTGGCCGGTGTCAGGGTGTTGGGCTGGACAAGGCAAAGGGCGACAGGTGAGTAGGCGTCCTGGGACACATGTCTGTGTACACCTCTAATGTGATGTGGACAAAAGCGTCCAAGGCCACCTCTGAATGCGTCCTGAGATCCGATCACTCAGGACGCATTGAGGATGCACTGCTGCTGTTAAACACATGGGGCCCTATCTTGTGCCACCCGCTACCCGCTGCCACTACCCGCTACCTGCAAATTGCGGATTTAGGAACTTCCGCTATCCCTAAACGGTATCTTGCGCCACCCGCTACCCGCTATCCTTATGCCGACTCCGTCATTTGCGCCTGGAGGTGTGTCCGTGGGTGTGTTTCATGCGCTATCCCTAAAGTTGCTATCTTGCGCACACACTTTAGGGATAGCGGATAGCGGGTGGTCAGGACCACCCGCTATCCACTATCCCTAAAGTTTGGGCTGTTACGAGAGCGCGCCCAGGCGGCTTCAATGCGCGCCCCGATGGAGCCTCGCCACGCACACGGTCGGACTGATACCGGGACGCCGCCGGAATGGACTGAGTATATTACTCATATAGACTGTTTAGAGGAAAGACTGTTTTAATTGGACACTTACGCCAGCACGTTTTATTGTTTTATCATAAGCCAGCAGCTGTGCTATATTTTTATTTTTAATATTTTATTTGCCCAATCTACCTTGTCAATAAATTAGTTTACACATAGTTCCACCTCTGCCTCTTGATAGCAAGAGGATAGCAACAGCACAAGATAGCAACTTTTACGGGGGAACGCCTCTTCCTAAATCCTAAATCCGCAAATAACGGGTTTAGGGAGTCTGGCGCAAGATAGGGCCCCTGGACTCAGAGGTGTCCGCTTGTCTTTGGATTTCTCAGGACGGATGCTAATAGCAGGTGAGAACAGGGCCTAAAAATGCCACGTGCAGTGAGAATGTGAGGGAGCAGAGGCTAAGGCTGGAGGGTGTCACAGGCATTAAGGGTTAAATAAGGTCTTGAGTTGAGGGTCAAACCTGTGACACCACAAATACTTGGTATGTGCGAGAGGTCGCGCTGCACACCAACAGCTTAATAGCTTCTGTCTCGGTAAACAGCCTGCCAACTGAGGGGAAAGCATCCTTCAACTTGTATGTGTTTGTGTGTGCACGCGTGTTTGCATCTTGTTTTGAACGAGCGCACAATTTACCCACTGTACTACCTCATTATAGATATTGAGAGCTTTCTATTCATCCTGTTTTAGTCTAAATAGCCTCCTGTCTACACACACACATAAACCCAGTGACTTGCGCATATGCAAACCCACATATGCTCACACACAGCCATAATCAGATGCACACACACACACACACACACACACACATTCAAACGCATACACCCAAATAAATGCACAGTCTATATTTCTGTCTGAGTGCTATCATTAGTGAGACAGCTGAGTGTATCCATTTATTCTGCAGTGGTTCACCAGGTCCTCAACCCTCCCTGCTCTTCACCCTCCAAAAACTGAGCAATGCTTAGTCATGACACACACACACACACACACACACACACACACACAGAGAGAGAGAGAGAGAGAGAGAGAAAGAGAGAGAGACACACTGATGAACCATGACTGCAAAAGAGGATTTTTCATATCTCATTTTTTTTCCTTTATCTCCCCAGACTGTCTCCCTTGATTGATTTTTTTGCAGAAGCATAGAGAGTGCAAATGAAGAAGATTCACTCCAAATTGAGATTTCCACCGTTTGACAAAAGTGACGCCTTTTCTTTACACATTGATGTTATTAACATAAAGTGAAAGAAAATTATGGTAGCTGGTAATGTTAGTCCTTGGCTGACAAGGATATTACATTTGAAAAGGCTGGATGGCCTGTATTATAGAGATAGGGCAGGATGAATTTGAAGCAATCATGTTTTGGGAAATAGGATATATAATTATTTTCAGCTAACCTTTTCAAATGGATTCACAAAAAAAAAAAAGAAGAAGAAAATTTTGGAAAAAATTCAACACTCAGCATGTCGTCATCAGTCACAAAAACAAGGATGACTCTGTTCCACGCCAAAAAAGATTACTCCTTTCTTCCAAAACAGAACTATTTCGTAAGCCAGAGGTCTTATGAGGACTCATAACATTGTTTGCAAACCATAATGTATTTCAACAATCATTTCGCAAGGACACTCAAATGCAGGCAATGCATTTCATGACTTGAAAAGTGGAATAACTTCTTTCTTCACACACAGATTATCTTTTGACCTATTGGGGAGCCCTTATTCATTCAGTATTTTTATTGATTTGTATGTGCATCAGCACAAGAAGGACAGCCAGTGACAGCCATCATGCTGTCTGTAAGGTTAAAGACTATACTCATGTGAAATGCCTGTGACATGATGGGAATACTGTGAATACCCAATGTGAGAGCCATCACAGCACACTGTTAAAAGAAAGAATTCCCTGCAGCAGACTTTTATGTTCATACTGTCGAAGCTAAAAAAAAAAAAAAAAAAAAAAAAAAAAAGAAGAAGAAGAAGAAGAAGTGACTAATTTGGTCCCAATATAGACAGTGCTCGTAGACAGTGAGAATAAAAAGGTTTTAAGTTTGGATGTGAAAGTTTCCGGAGAATTAGCTCCCTTGGTCAAAAGAGAGAGTCGGTTCCAGTGAAAGGCAGCACAGTAGGAAAACTCTCTGCTGCCTCCTGATTTTTTTTTCTTTATCCTAGCGACTGTCACTTTGCCAGCACCCTGTGATTAGTGATAATGACGGAGTATGTATAGGATGATGAGATCAGATAGGTCCCTTAAAGGAATACTTTGCTGATTTTCAACCAGCTTTGGATCATTACAATGTCTGTGGTATATGCAAATGAACAATTCCCTCCATGCTGATTTGGCTTGACAGTGAAGGAAAGGCAGAATGTGTGTAATGCTGGGGTTCATCTTATGGCATTTTTTACAATTTGAAGAATTTCAAAACCGTCCTTTAAAAGGCTCGAAGAAACAAAAATATATATGCAGATTTCGGTATCGTCATATTTAACACAGGACAAATAGTTGCAATGCTTCAAAGGTGCAGAAGTGCTCTCACTGTCATATCCTTGATGTGGGAGTCAAATGAGAGAGCGTGCTTGAATGTAACATGACAATATTTAACTGTGGAGGTGTGGGTGATGAGGGAACCCATGAAATTTAAAGGTAATGCAGGCCTATTGTGTTTAGTGTTCAACAAGTAGCGTCACAGTCTCGATAACATTTAATTAAACAGCATCAACTTCTTGACAGCAGATGGATGCATTTCTAATTGAGCAAGACGTGAGCTGTCCATTGATGTAACGGGCATGTGGGAATTGTCTGTGTGGGTATAGCAATGAAATCGGACATCGTGTCTGTGGATAAGTTCATTGTTACTTACCCAACAGCAGATGCAACCTCTGAGCATCATTTTCCAGATCATCGTGCATCAAGTCTTCATTTCAGAAATCTGTTTGACTGTTCATGGGCAATGACCATGAAAAGTTCAGATGTGGCCAATTTTTCTTAGCCAAAAATGTGGATTCCCTCATTCCTCTATAGGAAATGAATGGGCTTCCGGTCAATTATTGTGCTGAACACTACTTATACTATCGTATACTATCTCTAAAACAGATAATACAGCAACAGGCAGGACATACAGCATTACTTACCCTCATTTCAGACGGTGAGCCAGATGAACACATTCATTTATACAGTGAACTTATGCACATGCTCATTTCTAGGCATATTCTAGTACAGTGGTTCTCAAAAGGGTGTGTGTGTACTGCTTGGGGTACACTGGAACACTGCACGGGGTATGTGAGTTTTTTAACCCTCCTGTCGTGTTCGCGGTCAAATCTGACCGGTGTACAAGTTTTCTCTCCAAAAAATGCAGTTAATTTCATCTGTTTGTCATGAGGTTCCATGACTTTGTTCACACATGGCATCTGAACACATAAAATAAATTTGGAGAATTTTTATTAATTTTTGAATGTTTTATTTAACTTGTATACACCCATCGTGTTCCCGGTCACAAATGACCGGTCATTAGAAATGAATGGGTAAGACTACAATTAGTGTATAAAATAGAGTTAAACACATTCCCACACTCCTTTCCCACAACATGCAGGTGTCTTTGAGCAGACACAGATGTGTGTGAACACACACACACACACACACACGCACACACACACCTTATAACCCTTTCTGGCTTCCATGGCAACCCCCACGGGAAAGTATCTCTCAGACTTCTTTCCCACACCCCAACATGTAGGTGTCTTTGAGCAGGCACACACACACACACACACACACACACACACACACACACACACACACACCTTATACCCCTTTCTGGCTTCCATGGCAACCCCCACGGGAAAGTATCTCTCAGACTTCTTTCCCACACCCCAACATGTAGGTGTCTTTGAGCAGGCACACACACACACACACACACACACACACACACACACACACACACACACACACACACACACACACACACACACACACACACACACACACACACCTTATACCCCTTTCTGGCTTCCATGGCAACCCCCACGGGAAAGTATCTCTCAGACTTCTTTCCCACACCCCAACATGTAGGTGTCTTTGAGCAGGCGCACACACACACACACACACACACACACACACACACACCTTATACCCATTTCTGGCTTCCATGGCAACCCCCACGGGAAAGTATCTCTCAGACTTCTTTCCCACGCCCCAACATGTAGGTGTCTTTGAGCAGGCACACACACACACACACACACACACACAAACACACACACACACACACACACACATGGACACAGACACACACAGACACACACAACTTTGCCCCTTTTTGGCTTCCATGGCAACCCTCACGGGAACCTACCACGGGAACTGCCAACACCTGACACCTGTCAGGTGTCAGGTGTCAGGAAGAAGACCCAGCTGAAGTTGTGGTCACCTTTCGGTCCAAAAATGGTAATTTTTCCTGGACCTCATCCCCACCTGAGAGGAACGGTCAGCTTCCATGTGAAAATGTCATGAGGATGACTAGCTAAATCATAGTGGTCAATGCTGACGGGAACACAAAAGATGCTATTTTTTTGCCACTATTTAGAAAATTGAAATGTTTTCAAAACAGTGTCCTTGGAAAACATTGAAATGAAGTACTTTGTGATAAATACTACAATATGTTTCATCTGAGTATTTGTTATAGTCAAAATAATATCTATATAATGTTTTTTTCCCTAAAAAACGAATGGTATGATCTCAGGTAAATTAGGCCTACAGCACATACATAGCAAATAGAAGTTCAAAACTTGTCATTTTCACAAGAGCAGAAGTTGATAAAAAGATCTAACACAACATTAGGTGATAATATGTATCATAGTGGATTTATAATCAAATATAATGTTACCGGTCACATGTGACCGGGAACCTCATGAGTGTTAGCCCAAAATGAACAGAATAGGAGGGTTAAATGTTAATTTTCAAAATATCAATCATGCAGCCTATGCTTTTAAGTTCAATAAATCATGTCAATGTAAGTTTGATAAGCTGCATTTTATATTCAGTTTTCCCTCCGGGTTTACCAAAGGAGTCAAATGTGTGTGTTTGTGGTTTAAATCTGCTGCCGCGGTCGTCGAGCGAGGACATTTGCTCATTATGACTGCGAAGCCAAGGCAAAATTCAAGAAAATGTATTTGTGGTTGAAATATACACTGATTTACACTGTACACATGTGGTGCTGTGGTGTACCTCTTTATATAGGCTTTTTTCTAGCTTTTTTTTTTTTTTTTTTTTTTTTTTTTGCACTGGTCAGGGGGTACTTTGCTGAAAAATAATATTTCAAAGGAGGTACATTTTTGAAAAGAGCTTGAGAACCACTGTTCTAGTAGATCCTGCTATACAAAATAAAGTGCAAGTGTACTAGTTTGGCCTTGTATAATAGGATCTACCTAGTGGTCACGCTTTCCTCAAAGCTGCAGTACGGGATTTCTGACCACTAGAGGGTGTTGAGAGCTCAAACTCATCAGTTCTGCCTCCAGGTTCATAGCGAATCGCTTGCGCAAAACCAAAAATTAAGGCAAAAAAATTAAAAAAAAAAAAAAGAATTATTTTGTCTCTCACCTCCAATTCAAAAATGTGGTGAAGCTGCAGACTTATAGAAACTAGGTAAATAGCTGTTGTGAAGGAACTCGCACAACTGATCTGAAATTGGGATATGCTATGAGGAACTTAATTGGGCCACCACATAAATTTAGAAAGCCCTGTTATTATTTCAAAGCAAATAACATGTTGGTTATAAACTGTATGGTGGAAGGAAGACCCACAGTGATGGCTCAAATTGAAAAGGCTCATTTTGCTGTAAGAAATGCACAAAGTATTGCTTAATGTAAAGGTTGTTGCAATCCCAAATCTCTACATTACATTTCAGTGACTTCCCCAAAAAATACAAACTACAGAATTGATTTATTTTGACTGTAGCAGTGACTGGTCGGTGGTAAATGAATATTGTCAGCCAAGGAAAAAAAAAATGATGAAACATCATGAAACATGTCCCCCAGTTGCTAATCTTTATGAAGAAATGAACCACAGGCAAATTTAAACGCAATATAAAATTCTTTTGTTGAAATTCTTTTGTTGTTGGGATGTCTGAATGAAGTCGTCATGGTTTTTCTACTTCTCTTGCTCAGAGTGAACAATGTGAAGGACAATGTGAAGACGTGTAAAACGCCACCGCCACTGTGTAGCATATCATTATATGTCATTAACATAAATTACCATTACGTCCAGCTGTTAGAGATCGGCAGTGGGGCTACACATGAGACAGATGAGTTCTGGAGACGGCAGCAGCAGCCGCTCTAATGTCAGAAGTGCAGCCTCGATCCTTTCAGTTTGCTAACACTTTGCAGAATGCGACTGCCTCTTCCTCCAGGATGTACCACCGTTCCCGAGTTGGCTGTCTGAGTTGGAGAAATCGGGATTCTGGAACATATGTGGATCCTCTGTGATAACTGCGGTACTGTGGCATTCAGCTTCCTGTGGTATTGAGAAGGAAATCCCCTGAAATAATGATAATACTCCTACCTTGAATGATAGTGTTAACATTTTACAATAGTAAGCATGTGAGTGTGGCTTATCCAGATGGGAAACATGTATACTTGATAAATCTGGAGTCTAAAGGGGAGGCTCTCCAGATCAGGACCAGGACCAGGACCAATTGGACAGATTTCTTTCAGCATTTCCTTAGCAAAGGCAGCCAATCAGGACAAAGTTGAGATGTTTCCTGGGGTTAAACTGGGACAAAAGATACAATTTGACCTTGCAATCAAAATCAGAATCAAAAAGTTCATGCATTAAACACTTCTCATCATGTGCATATATAGAGTGGTGCCTGAAAGTTTGCGAATTTTCTCTATTTCTGCATCAACGACCTAAAATGTGATCAGACTTTGCTAAAACTAGATGCCGGGAACCAAATTAAACAACTTACACAAAAAACATCAACTTTATTCATTTATTTATTAATGAAAATGATCCACTCTTACATTTTTGTGTGAGGCAAAAGTTTGTAAACCTCAGTGCTCATGACTTCTCCAAAAGCTAATGAGGTCAGCTGCTTGAGTTAAGGCAGGGTTGCCAGGTCTGTGAGACAAAAGCATCCAAACAGCAACTCAAAACCAGCCCAAAACCTGCCCAACCGGCTATAAAAAGGGCCCAAAAATCAGCCCAATACCAGAACTCAAAATATGCCCATAAAAATCCATGTATGTTGCTTTTAAAGTCCAACAGCATTGCTATAATTGCAAAATGCACTATAATATCTATAAAATAACACCATAAACATTAAAGGCAATTTCCTGAAACAGTTCATTCACCTATTTAATTTACAGTATATCAGAACTTAAAATTTAATATGGGATACCTTACTTCAGCTGACAGGCACTGGGCACGAGTGGTGCTGATGATGTGATTGGTCATGTGCTGAGTGGCCTCACACAGCATTGGCATATTATTTGTCTGTGGAGCATGTGACATATGTGGATAGTTTATATGCTGATCTGGCCCGGAGTCATTTTAACAGGATTTGGGTATAAACATTGGTCATTCAAAATATGAATCTTTATTCATGTCTGTCCAAGCCCAACCCGCGGACAAAATTTGTTCCCCGCGGCAACACTTAAAAAGTAGCCCAATTTGGCGGAAAAAACGCGGACTTGGCAACCCTGAGTTAAGGTGATGAGATTGGACATGTGGCTTGTAGAGGTGTCCTGCCAGCACACAAAACAGTTTTGTTGGTGTGAGTCATGCCTTAAACACAAAAAAACTATCTGTCACGATAGAGAAGCACAAAGCTGGAAAGCTGCACAAAGCCAGAAGAGGCTCCAAAAGCTTTAGTTTGAGCTCGTTAAATAGGCCCCTCTTCACACCTGCTGCAAGCCTTGGCGCTCTACTTTTCATGTTTTTTTAAATACAGTCATGATGCTTTTTCTTATATTTGCTTGGGGGCTTAGACGCTTGTGTCTATTTGTGCGTATGCTTGAGTGGGAGGGTTGTGAAAATTGCTTTTGCCATAGGGAGAAAGGCCAGCGTGCATGCCAATATGCATATGTATGTGCATGTGTCAGTGTAAGTGTGGTGTAAGTGTATTCCATCCATAGCTTCCATATTCCCCCTGAAGGGAAAGTCAGGCTGCCTCAATTTGTAAAGGTCAAGCCCCTTTAAAATGAAGCCCCCAACACACACACACACACACACACACACACACACACACACACACACACATGAGAGACATGACACTAAGACAGTGGTGAGAATGCCTTAACCCTCATGAATGCTAACTACTCTTAATCCTGCCTCTTGGGAAACCAGCTGGCAGATCAATTGTGTATGTGTGTATGTGTGTGTGTGTGTGTGTGTGTGTGTGCGTGCATGCGTGCAAAAAAGTGGGTGGACTGTCATCTTATAAGCATAAACAAGTACACATACACACTCTCTCTAACGTCACAGCTTCAAAAAGTTATGAAGGCTCGCAGTTTACATTTTTAGTCCGCTCATAGCCGAGAGCAAAGCAAATCAGGCATTCAGTCCCAAACCTCTGTAGAGCCATGTTGTCATAAAAAATTCACCTTCTGAAGATCAATCAACAGTCTGGAAAAAAACACACAAGACTCACTGGGTTTTGATTTTGTGCTATTTATTATGTTAAAAGAGTAAGGAGTGACATTTCTAAAATGGGGTGGCATTTCTAAATCGTATATACTTTGGCACAAAACGTGAAGGATTGCATGCTTCACTCTGGGTACTGTATGGGAAAGGCAACAATTGCTAGTGGGGCCAACTGGCAGCCATCTTTGGGGGGGGGTGATTGTGCAACTTCATTGACACTCCCACTGTGACAAAACAAGCATCTATACAGTTACTAGTAATGAAGATATCTCCCACTAGTGCTTTGAACAAAGACATAAACCATTTGCTTGTGGTCCAAATATCTTTCTGTGGCTCATATGGCTGATGTCGTAAAGCTGTAATTAGCACGTTGTGGATCCTGTTGACTGCAGAAATCCACCAGTCTCTTTGGCGCAAGCTTAATCAGGTAACACAAAGGGTAAAACCAGGAAATTTAACCAGCAAACACACACACACACACACACACACACCATGTGATAATTGTGGAGAATGTGTACATTTAATTCTGTGTTTATTTACTGAGGTTGTAGTTTGCAGACTTCTTGCACTGGACTACGTTATACTGAGAGGTGTTTCTGATTTTTTGTCCTCCCTATTTATATACAATGAGGGGGACAGAATAGTGGAAACACCTCTCAATAAAATGCAGCCCAGTTCAACAGCAGCACTAACTATGAGCTCAGTGCCAAACATAGAAGTGAATGAACACCTCTATTACTGTGACAAAAAGAGAACCTGAGCATTATAGGGAGCAGAAAAGGAAACTTTATGGCACGACAGCTGGATTGGATTTTATTAAGAGTGGCCACTGAGTGTATGTTGTCTCATCCAGTATTAAAGACTGCAAGGGTCAAAGCCTCAAGAAATAACACGTTCCTGTCTCTGATGATTGATATAGTTCCCCTGTTTACACTTCTAACCTAACCCTAATCGTAACCCTAATCCTAGGCAACAATAGCAGTACAAAAGATATAAGGTCTATGTTTTGTACTGCTAAATCCTTGTTGCCTGGGATTGACTCAAACTGGGCCTCTGCAACAAGGACCGGTACTGCGGTACCAATTGAATCACCAGGATGCCCTGCTCCATAGTATTATTATTATTATTTTTTTTTTTTTTGCTCTTATAGATAAAGGCTGTCTTAATTGAAATCTGCTCAAATGAATGATCAAAATCTCTAAAACTTGTCTTGGTGGTCCATTTGCTTCATCAGTTTACATCTCTACGCTGTGTTCGGCCATGTGGGCAAGAGCAGAAACCAGTGGCTGTAACATGTAGCGTCTCTGAAAGAGACACTACACAATGAGGATAATGACAGAGCAGGTTTGAAGCGTGTCAACATGAGATGCAATACTTTAATCTTCTCCCACAATGAGGCAAGACGGGATACAGGCGCTTTTGTGAATGTGTGCGTTGTGAGTGAGGGATGTGTGTGGATTGCGAGAGGCCTCCTTCAGCTCATATGGCAGAACATGTGTACATCACACAGTCCCTCCACTTCAAAGGGAACCTGATCGGCTCTCCTCTTTTAGTCACGATGACAGCCTTTCTTTTGCTTGTCATTACCTATGCTTCTCATAATCTCGTTTCGCGATACAGAAAATACATTCATGTCTTTCCTCTTCTCCCTCTACAGCCTCTCACAGTGTCCTTTCGTTTTTCTTCCATCCCCTCATTCTCTCTTGTGTTCTCCTCTCCTCTCTTCCTCTTTGCTTCTTTTCTTGTCTTTTCCCTGCCTGCTTCTGCAAGCAGACAGACAGACACAGATGCACTGGTAATTCTGTCATTATGAGGCCCATTCATTCACTATATTCATACTAGAGATAGTCTATAGAGAGAGTTATTCCACCTACAAGAATATATGATACCACCTCCAGGGAGCGAGGGAGGGAGTGCTAAAACTGGGCCAAACACAGTAAAATGAACCACAATCTGTAGGACATTTCCTATAAAATGAGCTCTGTTATTATCATTATCATTATTACAGTAATTATTACAGTGCATTAGTGAATAGATGGATGAAATCTGGAACCATTCAGGGAAAAAAAAAAATGCTTTTCCCCCCCTCTGGTTATGCAGCTGGTCAGCTCCACATAGTCTCAATGCTAGTGGAATCTGAAATTGCCATAATTTTACACCCATCAATTCCACACCAGCTTCAAATAATGTCTTCATTACAAATGTCATGCTGTGTAGCAAATAACAGTAATCGTCCAGGTACTCGTGAATCAAATAAGTGACCATTTTATAGCCTTTAGCCCCACTGACCGTGATGTATTCTGCTCAGCACTGCCCCCAGTGGCCAGAAGACTGCTCTGCACTTTCCCCCCCCCCCCGTCTCAGTCAACGGCCGTGGTGTTCCTCTCTCTCTCCAGGAGCTTTGTTCGTTCACCGGCCCTTAAATTTAACACCTTTCTCAACCTTGCTTGTCAGGTTTTGCATCAGCTTGTGATTTCCTACGTTTCCCAGAATGCCTTTAGTAGGGTGATAAGCATGATTCTTTCATTCAAAGGTGTGCATTTAGGTAGATACACAGCCTGAAAGTATGATCCGTGAGCTGCGGGTTATATGCTTATTTTTTACCGTACATTCTGGTCTATCTGCTGCCTTTGTGGTGGGGAAATTGGTCTCTGTGCTTCTTCTACAGGAGATTTCTCCCTGTGTGATTGTTGAACATCGGTGCAAGATGGCAGTTATGAAAAAAAAAAAAAAAGCCCTTGCTCTTTGATTGTGAAGGACTGTCCAACAAAACCCTGCCGATTACTGTTGAGTTTCCAACTCGCATTTTTCTCTATAAAACTCCATTGCAGATGGTGGGTATACTGTATATGGTTGGGAAGCAAGGTCATCTATGTTCAGTCGGGTTTCCACAGGAGGATGAAAAACATTCGATCAACCAGCAAAATAGACACAGAAATACAAGGTCATCACCAATTGCTCCTTTTATTGACAATGTTTTGAGGTAGATTTTTCCCATTAACCCGGAACCCAAACCGTTGGTTCTCACATAGATAGAAATACAAGAAAACACACACACACATGCACACACATACACGTGCCGACACACACAAGCCGACTGCATTCAGATGAGGCTCAAAGTTGCGTCTTTGATGTCACAAGCCTGTCAGTGTGTCTCTCTTCCCTTTCTTCTTCTTCCTCACCCGTCTCGTCTTTGTGCTATCTTTTTTTTCCCCCTCCATTCCATCATTTCGTTCATCATTTTTTTTTTGGCCTTTTCCTCCGGCGGCAAATGTAATTTGTTCTTGTGGCGTTGTTCTTGCGGGGTTGAATGTTCTTGTGGCACTGCAAGCCATGGAGATAATTGAATGGAGGCACGGGCAGGGTGAGCGCCCGATAGTGTCGTGGTTACAATAAATTGAAAGATGGAGTGACTGGGGACAATGCTGCTTCCTGTTTAATTTAGTTGCGGGGGAAAACTTAATTTACTCATATTCTAATGTGTTGAGGAGACAGAGATGCATACTTGTACAAGCACGCACGCACACACACACACACACTCAGACAGACACAGACATGCAGGTTTATGCGGAAACACACTTATGGGAAGTAATTTGATTGAAAATGTAAATGCATTATGGAGCTCAATTACATTTCATAATGAATAAGCACCTGCCAATACATCTCATTTACTCTCATTACACATACACACACACACACACACGCACATTCCATTGGTGAATCACACTGTTGCAAGAAAGAGGGAAAAGAGAGGGACAGAAGGTAACCAAAAGAAGCACGTTATTGAAACACTATGTGTGGGTGTGTATATTCAAAAGGTTTGTGTGCATATGTTCTTTGTGGTTGTGAGCCTAAAATATCAATTAACAGGCCCTTGTACACCCGCAGAGGAAAGGAATCTGTCATACAGCTAAATCTGTCCGCTCTCTTTCTCTCTTTTATTCTCTTCTACACTCTTTTGTCCGTCTCATCTTCAGTGCAACTTTTATTATCCGATCATGCCGGGATTCATAAAACTTGGCGGCTTTGAACGGTTTCTGAATCATATTTTCCTTGCTTTGTAATTCGATAAGCCTGACCACCTCGATAAAATGCGATTTGGAGGCATTCAAGCCCGCCAAGTTTATGCATCCTGCTGTGATCGGATAATAAAAGTTGCATTGGGTAGATTAGTGTCGCTGCAGCGTTTCATTCAATATGCATTCATACGCATACACACACACACACACACTGTTTTCCCGATGTTGCTCTACAACACTCACACTCTCATATAATTAAAATCTCACACACACATACACATCGCTCTCATGATTCCTAATAATTGTACCAGATACCATACCTGACACTCTCAGGTATGGTATGGATGTTAGAATGGGAGTTGCTGCAGTACTATTGACAAAACCTCTTTATTTTCTATGCTGCTCCACAGGCGATCTTTCACAGCTGGACTGAATGGTAACAGAGAAGGAGAGACACCATATAATCCAGAAAGAGACGCCATGTAGAGTTTATGTAATATTTCCTTGAAGAAACAGCATCACCTGTATGTCTGTAGCTAGAGACTTTGAACAAAGTTATACCTGAGACTGAATCTGTGATTATTTCAAGGACCATACTGGTGATTTTGCATGTTTGGCCCGTTTACTGCAATTTATCTACATTGCAACAAGTCATTCTGCAAATCATGCGGGGTTACTAAAGATTTCATAACATAAATCATGATTTTTAAATATGAATCTTCGGTTGAATCACCCAACTACAGCTGCAACTAACAATTATTTTCATTATCTATTAATTTGTTGACTATTTTCCTGATTAATTAATTAGTTGTTTGAGCTGAAAAATGTTGATCACAACAATTCCCATTGCCATATTGCTTAAATGTCTTGTTTTATCCCAACCAACAGTCCAGAAGCCAAAGTTTAATGTCATGGAGGACGAAAGAAACCAGAAAATAAGAATTCTTACAGTTACATCCAATCGTGTTATGTTCTACTTCTGCGGCGAACAACTCATTGCCATTCATAAACCACGGAAATAAAGCAAACGTTTCTGCGGGGACTATTTTCCAGCAGAGAGACGGTTACACTCCGCCCAATTTCAAGTCATCAAAACACAACAGTGCTGCTGCTTTTAGGAAAACGAATGTGGAAGACTTTATTGCAGTGATGGTGTGAAGAAAGTTTGACGTCTCTGAAAGCTCATTTTCATATCGTAGTGGAATTACTGGAAACGGTTTAATAAAAAGCAAAAGAAAACTGCTTGCTTTGGGAAAAGATTGGCTGAAACATGAAGTTTATACATTTTGTAGATATGACCCTAAACATGCAAAGTCACTGGTGTGGCCCTTTAAATTTTTGAAGAGTATAAATTCAGGGGATTCCTTCCATCTTTTGTGACTACAAACAACAAGGATAATGCCACTGTTTGGTTGGCGAAGGACAATGTCTGCACCCAGATTTACTTCAGGCTGGATGGGGAACAATATGAGGGGTTCTGGGTGAGAGCGGGACCCCAGATTACCAGATTATAAGAACTAATACATACTTTTGGAAGGCAACTGGCGCTGGACATTTCTTCATGGTTGGTAGGAAGCTTGATTAGGGGACATAATCCTATCTGCCTAAAAATGTTTGCTCTAAAACACTAGCATTTCAGCCATGTGGGTGTCCCAATCTGGAACTTTCTGGGTGATGATTACATGCCAGTTCTTACACAGAAGTATTGGAAGAGCATTGCTGCCGTTTTCCAGCACCAGTTGTACTTCCTCACTTTTCTGGCATCTATTGATGTTAAGCATGTGGCAATCCAGACTCCCCCAGACAGAACTGCAGGGGCTCATTTTCCTTTGTGCTGTTTGCTGTTGTGGATGAAAATTGGGAATTGTGATGTGAAACAGCAATGCTAATAGTTAGGGCCCGAGCGCTGGAACAGCGCGAAGCCCTATTGTAATTGCTTCGTTTTTTATTAGGCCCTCGCCCTCCAACGGAGAGAGGGCCTATTGTTTTTGTATCGTTTCTTCCCCTTTTTTATTATTATTACGTGTCATTAGGCCTTAATTTGACCCCCTAAACATGCTCAAAAACTCACCAAATTTGGCACGCCCCCCAGGTCTGGTGAAAAATTCGAGAAAATGGCAACTCGGACCCCCGAAGTGCAAAATTGGGCTCTCTAGTGCCACCTAGGCACACTAAATCGGCCGCTGCGGCCCACAGGAATGTGATAGAGAGACCAAACCAACGCCGAAACGTAGGTCTCATCAAGGCCGACAAAAAATACAGGGGACAAAATTGACCTAAAACCAACAGGAAGTCCACAATTTGCCTTTCAAAGTAAAAGTCGGGCCCGAAATTGCGCGTTGAACAAAATTTATCTCCTCCGAGGCCGTAAATCGTGGCGGCTCAAAAAGCTAATAGATGAAAGAGGATACAGTGCTGAACAAAAGTTGCTAAAGACTTCGTCATTACTCGTTTAGTTTTTAAACTATAAGCCCTCGAAGTCGGCAACGCCGACTTGGAGGGCGTCGTTTTTTCCATGGAGTTTGGTGTGAAGAGGCGCACACTTGGCGCTAATGAGGCCCGTGGCGTCTAAAGTAAACGTCGCACGGCTTCGAAAATTACGCCACACGAAAGAGGACGAAAATTCCTACAAAAATATGAAATTAATTTTTAAATTGGAACAAGTTTGTGGCCGCTGTCAAGACTTTTCGACCATTTTGGACCCTGGTGTCCTCTCCTCCGCACTCTGCCCGGTCATGTGACTCACTCTAGGCAACGGACAGTTCCGCAATACACACCCATTATAAACCGTCAGCGGGAGCAGAGAAAACAGTCAAACTTAAACTGCCATAATTCAAAAACAGTACAAGATAGCAAAATCATGTAAATACAAGATTTATAGAGCCGAGTCTTGTGCCTCGTTTAAACCTTGAAAAAAGTCTGTAACTCAAACGATGTCCGAGCGGCGTTACCTCAAACATGGGTGGGTTTGATCGATTTCTCTATTGGATTGAATGAGGATTTCTCTGTCTGCCTGCATTTTGGGCTGATCATGACACAGCTGCCAGTACTCATGTATTAGCGCAGTACTCATGTCACTCACACACTAGGACATCCGGGGCCTTTCAAAATAAAAGCCCAAAACTCTTTCCAACTGAAAGCACCGAAAAATACCCTTACAAATGGGAAAAATGGATGAATTGTCTGAACAAACATCGTGGCGGACCGGCACCGGTGCGAGGGCCGACCAACGCTGCTTGCAGCTTTAATTAGGCCCTCGCCCTCCATCGGAGAGAGGGCCTATTGTTTTTGTACCGTTTCTTTCTTATTAGGCCCTCGCCCTCCATCGGAGAGAGGGCCTATTGTTTTTGTACTGTTTTTTGTTCTCCTTTTTATTATTATTACGTCTAAATAACGCTTAATTTGACCCCCTAAACATGCTCAAAAACTCACCAAATTCGGCACGCACCTCCGGTCTGGCGAAAAATTCGATAAAATGGCAACTCGGACCCCCAAAGTCCAAAAATGGGCTCGCTAGCGCCACCTAGGCACAAAAAGGCACACGAAGGCGGCCGCTGCGGCCCACAGGAACGTGGTAGAAAGACCAAACCAGCGCCGAAACGTAGGTCTCATCAAGGCCGAGATTTCACGCGCTCGCCCCCCCGACCTAAAACCAACAGGAAGTCCGCAATTTGCCTTTCAAAGTAAAAGTCACGCCCGAAACTTCGCGTTGAACAAAAATTATCTCCTCCGAGGCCGTAAATCGTGGCGGCTCAAAAAGCTAATACATGAAAGAGGATACAGTGCTTACCAAAAGTTCTGAAGGATTTCGTCATTCCGGCCTTAGTTTTTAAATGATAAGCCCGCGAAGTCGGCAACGCCGACTTCGCGGGCGTCATTTTTCCCATGGAGTTTGGTGTGAAGAGGCGCACACTTGGCGCTAATTAGGCCCCTGGCGTCTAAAGTAAACGTCGCACGGCTTCGAAAATTATGCCACACGAAAGAGGACGAAAATTCCTACAAAAATATGAAATTAATTTTTAAATTGGAACAAGTTTGTGGCCGCTATGAAGACTTTTCGACCATTTTGGACCCTGGCGTCCTCTCCTCTGCACTCTGCCCGGTCATGTGACTCACTCTAGGTAACGGACAGTTCCGCAATACACACCCATTATAAACCGTCAGCGGGAGCAGAGAAAACAGTCAAACTTAAACTGCCGTAATTCAAAAATGGTTCAAGATAGCAAAATAGTGTAAATACGAGATTTATAGAGCCGAGTCTTGTGCCTCGTTTAAACCTTGAATAAAGTCTGTAACTCAAACGATGTCCGAGCGGCGTTACCTCAAACATGGGTGGGTTTGATCGATTTCTCTATTGGATTGAATGAGGATTTCTCTGTCTGCCTGCATTTTGGTCTGATCACACAGCTGCCAGTACTCATGTATTAGCGCAGTACTCATGTCACTCACACACTAGGACATCCTTGGCCTTTCAAAATAAAAGCCCAAAACTCTTTCCAACAGAAAGCACAGAAAAATACCCTTACAAATGGGAAAAATGGATGAATTGTCTGCACTTCAATGACACAAACATCATCACGGATCGTGGCGGACCGGCACCGGTGCGAGGGCCGACCAACGCTGCTTGCAGCTTTAATTATTATTATTCTTACGTGTCATTTGGCCTTAATTTGACCCCCTAAACATGCTCCAAAACTCACCAAATTCGGCATGCAGGCCAGGTCTGGCGAAAAATTTGATAAAATGGACAAACGGACCCCCTAAGTGCAAAAATGGGCTCGGTAGCGCCACCTAGGGACACAAAGGCAGCTGCTGTGGCCCACAGGAATGTGATAGAAACACCAAACCAACGCCGAAATGTAGGTCTCATCAAGCCCTACAAATCACGCGCTGACACCCCCGACATAAAACCAACAGGAAGTCCGCAATTTGCGTTTGAACATCACGTTCTTGCCCAAAATTCCGCTTTGAACAAAATCTATCTCCTCCCAGGGCGTAAATGCCAGCGGCTTGAAAATTTAATAGATGACAGAGGACACAGTGCTGAACAAAAGTTGCTAAAAACTCCGTCATTACTCGATTCGTTTGGATTTTATAAGCCCTCAAAGTCAGAGTGGCCAGAGCCAAAATCTCATTTTTTCCCATGGAGTTTGGTGTGCAGAGGCTGACACTTGGCACTAATTAAGCCCCTGGAGTCTACAGTAAAAGTCTGACGGCTTTGAAAACTATGCAGATGGAAAGAAGACGAAAATTCCTACAAAAATATGTAGTTTTGATGTGGATTGGACCAAGTTTGTGGGAGCTGTGAAGAGTTTTCAAACGTTTTTGACTCTGGTGTGCTCTGCTCTGCACTCTGCCTAGACATGTGACTCACTCTAGCTGCCTCAGGAATGCGCAATACACACCCATTGTAAGAGCTCAGAGGGAGCAGAAAACACTCTCAAACTAAAACTGCCATAACTCAAAAACGGTAAAAGATAGCAAAATCATGTAAATGGGAGATTTATAGATCCGAGTCTCGTGACTCGTTTAAACTTTGAATCATTTTTAGGGCCCGAGCACTGGAACAGTGCGAAGCCCTATTGTTATTGCTTCGTTTTTTCCTTCTTCTTCTTCTTCTTATTATTATTACGCCCAAATAACGCTTAATTTGACCCCCTAAACATGCTCAAAAACTCACCAAATTCGGCACGCAGGCCAGGTCTGGCGAAAAATTTGATAAAATGGACAAACAGACTCCCTAAGTGCAAAAATGGGCTCGGTAGCGCCACCTAGGCACAGAAAGGCAGCCGCTGTGGCCCACAGGAATGTGATAGAAACACCAAACCAACGCCGAAATGTAGGTCTTATCAAGCCCTACAATTCACGTGCTGACACCTCCCACCTAAAATCAACAGGAAGTCTGCAATTTGCGTTTGAACGTCACGTTCTTGCCCAAAATTCCGCCTTTGAACAAAATCTATCTCCTCCCAGGCCGTAAATGCCAGCGGCTTAAAAAAGTTAACAGATGACAGAGGACACAGTGCTGAACAAAAGTTGCTAAAAACTCCGTCATTACTCGATTAGTTTGGATTTTATAAGCCCTCAAAGTCAGAGTGGCCAGAGCCAAAATCTCATTTTTTCCCATGGAGTTTGGTGTGCAGAGGTTGACACTTGGCACTAATTAAGCCCCTGGAGTCTAAAGTAAAAGTCTGACAGCTTTGAAAACTATGCAGATGGAAAGAGGACGAAAATTCCTACAAAAATATGTAGTTTTGATGTGGATTGGACCAAGTTTGTGGGAGCTATGAAGAGTTTTCAAACGTTTTTGACTCTGGTGTGCTCTGCTCTGCACTCTGCCTGGACATGTGACTCACTCTAGCTGCCTCAGGAATGCGCAATACACACCCATTGTAAGAGCTCAGAGGGAGCAGAAAACACTCTCAAACTAAAACTGCCATAACTCAAAAACGGTAAAAAATAGCAAAATAATTTAAATGGGAGATTTATAGATCTTAGTCTCGTGACTTGTTTAAGCTTTTAATCAAGTCTGTTACTCAAACGGTGACCGAGCTGTGACACCTCAAACAGGGGTGGGTTTTATGGATTTCTACATTGGATTGAATGAGGATTTCTCTGTCTGCCTGCATTTTGGTGTGATCATGCCACAGCTGCCAGTACTCAAGTCAGTCACACACTAGGACATGCTAAGGGCGCCATCTGCTGGAGGGGCACTGCTAGTGGCCAGAGGGGCACCAGCAGCGAATGTACTACCAGTGGGTTTTTGTTGGCGTCGTGTGTGTGTGTGTGTGTGTGTGTGTGTGTGTGTGTGTGCACGTGCGTATGTGTGTGTGTGTGTGTGTGTGTGTGTTTGTGTGAGTGAGTGAGTGAGTGAGTGTGTGTGCCTGCATTTTGGTGTGATCATGCAGCAGCTGCCAGTAGTCCTGTCGGTCACACGCTAGGACTTCCGCGGCCTTTCAAAATAAAAGCCCAAAACTCTTTCACAATAAAAGCACCGAAAAATACCCTTAAAACTGGAACAAACGGACGAATTGTCTGCGCTTCGACACGCGCGCCGTCCCCGACGTGCACGGGGGGGCGAGGGCCCGTCCAACGCTGCTTGTTAGGCCCTCGCCCTACATCGTAGAGAGGGCCTATTGTTTTTGTACTGTTTCTTTTTTTTTCTTTTTCCTATTGTTACGTCTCTTTGACGCTTAATTTGACCCCCTAAACATGCTCAAAAACTCACCAAATTTGGCACGCACCTCCGGCCTGGCGAAAAATTCGATAAAATGGCAACTCGGACCCCCAAAGTGCAAAAATGGGCTCGCTAGCGCCACCTAGGCACAAAAAGGCACACAAAGGCGGCCGCTGCGGCCCACAGGAACGTGATAGAAAGACCAAACCAGCGCCGAAACGTAGGTCTCATCAAGGCCGAGATTTCACGCGCTCGCCCCCCCGACCTATAATCAACAGGAAGTCCGCAATTTGCCTTTCAAAGTAAAAGTCGGGCCCCGAAATTGCGCGTTGAACAAAATTTATCTCCTCCGAGACCGTAAATCGTGGCGGCTCAAAAAGCTAATACATGAAAGAGGATACCGTGGTTAACAAAACTTCTGAAGGATTTCGTCATTCCGGCCTTAGTTTTTAAATGATAAGCCCTCGAAGTCGGCGTTGCCGACTTCGAGGGCGTCGTTTTTTCCATGGAGTTTGGCGTGAAGAGGCGCACACTTGGCGCTAATTAGGCCCCTGGCGTCTAAAGTAAACGTCGCACGGCTTCGAAAATTATGCCACACGAAAGAGGACGAAAATTCCTACAAAAATATGAAATTAATTTTTAAATTGGAACAACTTTGTGGCCGCTGTCAAGACTTTTACAACATTTTGGACCCTGGTGTCCTCTCCTCTGCACTCTGCCCGGTCATGTGACTCACTCTAGGCAACGGACAGTTCCGCAATACACACCCATTATAAACCGTCAGCGGGAGCAGAAAAAACAGTCAAACTTAAACTGCCATAATTCAAAAACAGTACAAGATAGCAAAATCATGTAAATACGAGATTTATAGAGCCGAGTCTTGTGCCTCGTTTAAACCTTGAATAAAGTCTGTAACTCAAACGATGTCCGAGCGGCGTTACCTCAAAGAGGGGTGGGTTTGCTTGATTTCTCCATTGGATTGCATGGGGATTTCTCTATGTGCCTGCATTTTGGTCTGATCATGACACAGCTGCCAGTACTCATGTATTAGCTCAGTACTCATGTCACTCACACACTAGGACATCCTGGGCCTTTCAAAGTAAAAGCCCAAAACTCTTTCCAACTGAAGGCACAGAAAAATACCCTTACAAATGGGAAAAATGGATAAATTGTCTGCACTTCAATGACACAAACATCATCACGGATCGTGGCGGACCGGCACCGGTGCGAGGGCCGACCAACGCTGCTTGCAGCTTTAATCTTTTTATTATTATTACGTCTAAATAACCCTTAATTTGACCCCCTAAACATGCTCCAAAACTCACCAAATTCGGCACGCAGGCCAGGTCTGGCGAAAAATTTGATAAAATGGACAAACAGACCCCCAGGGTGCAAAAATGGGCTCGGTAGCGCCACCTAGGCACACAAAGGCAGCCGCTGCGGCCCACAGGAATGTGATAGAAAGACCAAACCACTGCCGAAATGTAGGTCTCATCAAGCCCTACAAATCACGCGCTGACACCCCCGACCTAAAACCAACAGGAAGTCCGCAATTTGCGTTGCAAAGTCACGTTCTCACCCAAAATTCCGCTTTAAACAAAATCTATCTCCTCCAAGGGCGTAAATGGCAGCAACTTGAAAATTGCACAGATGACAGAGGACACAGTGCTGAACAAAAGTTCTGAAGGATTTCGTCATTACTCGTTTAGTTTGGATGTGATAACACGTCCAAGTCGGAGGGGCCAGAACCAAAATCTCATTTTTTCCCATGGAGTTTGGTGTGAAGAGGCTGACACTGGGCACTAATTAGGCCCCTGGAGTCTAAAGTAAAAGTCTGGCGGCTTTGAAAACTATGCAGATGGAAAGAGGACAAAAATTCCTACAAAAATATGTAGTTTTGATGTGGATTGGACCAAGTTTGTGGGAGCTGTGAAGAGTTTTCAAACGTTTTTGACTCTGGTGTGCTCTGCTCTGCACTCTGCCTGGACATGTGACTCACTCTAGCTGCCTCAGGAATGCGCAATACACACCCATTGTAAGAGCTCAGAGGGAGCAGAAAACACTCTCAAACTAAAACTGTCACAACTCAAAAACGGTAAAAGATAGCAAAATCATGTAAATGGGAGATTTATAGATCCGAGTCTCGTGACTCGTTTAAACTTTGAATCAAGTCTGTCACTTAAACGGTGACCGAGCTGTGACACCTCAAACAGGGGTGGGTTTTCTGGATTTCTCCACTGGATTGAATGAGGATTTCTCTGTCTGCCTGCATTTTGGTGTGATCATGCAGCAGCTGCCAGTACTCAAGTCAGTCACACACTAGGACATGCTAAGGGCGCCATCTGCTGGAGGGGCGCTGCTAGTGGCCAGAGGGGCACCAGCAGCGAATGTACTACCAGTGGGTTTTTGTTGGCGTTGTGTGTGTGTGTGTGTGTGTGTGTGTGTGTGTGTGTGTGTGTGTGTGTGTGTGTGTGTGTGCACGTGTGTGTGTGCACATGCGTATGTGTGTGTGTGTGTGGGTTTGTGTGAGTGAGTGAGTGTGTGTGCCTGCATTTTGGTGTGATCATGCAGCAGCTGCCAGTAGTCCTGTCGGTCACACACTAGGACTTCCGCGGCCTTTCAAAATAAAAGCCCAAAACTCTTTCACAATAAAAGCACCGAAAAATACCCTTAAAACTGGTTCTCCTTCTTATTATTACGTCTCTTTGAGGCTTAATTTGACCCCCTAAACATGCTCAAAAACTCACCAAATTCGGCACGCACATCAGGTCTGGCGAAAAATTCGATAAAATCAAAAATCGGAACCCCCCGGTGCAAAAATGGGCTCGGTAGCGCCACCTAGGGACGCAAAGGCAGCCGCTGTGGCCCACAGGAATGTCATAGAAAGACCAAACCAGTGCCGAAACGTAGATCTCATCAAGCCCGACATTTTTCGTGCTCGTGCCCCCCACCTAAAACCAACAGGAAGGCCGCAATTCGCGTTTGAAAGTCACGTTTTCGCCCAAATTTCCACTTTGCATGAAATCTATCTCCTCCCAGGGCGTTAATTTTACCGGCTTGCAAATTCAATAGATGACAGAGAACACAGTGCTTAACAAAAGTTCAGAAGGAATTTACATTCCTTCGAACCGTTTGGATTTCAGAAGCCCTCAAAGTCTGAGTGTCCACAACCAACGCCTCCACTTTTTCCCATGGACCCTGGTGGGAATAATTCAGAATGCTAGGGGCTAATTAGGCCCCTGGTGACTAAAGTAAAAGTCTGACAGCTTCCAAACCTATGCCGATGGAAAGAGGACCACAATTCCTACAAAACTATATATCATGGTGTGGATTGGAAAAAGTGTGTGGCCACTGTGAAGAGTTGTTTAACAGGTGGGACTCCGGTTTCGCTGCTCTGCATTGTTCTCCCTCCCCTCCTCCGACTCACAGTAACTGCCTGCAGCCTTCTCCCAATACACACTCATTGGGAAGGAGCAGTAACAACTCTGTGTGTGTGTGTGTGTGTGTGTGTGTGTGTGTGCTTAATGCCACAGCCACCGGGCACAAGTGGGCACGCGGCAGCACGGGTGCGAGGGCCCGTCCAACGCTGCTTGCAGCTTTAATTTTTTTTTTTTTTTCCAGCATCACATTTGGTACTCTTCACAATAGCACCCTGGACTTCCCCAAAGATTCTCCGGCATTGGCGGCTCAAAGGAAAAAAGAAAAAAGAAAAAATCTGAACTGGGTGAAATGCAAAAAATAAATTCCTAAATATTGGAGAGTCATCAGGAAGGCCATCAACAAGACACAGGAGATCACAGAAGTCAAAGACATTTTTTAAATCTTGCACTGAGCCCTGTATTTTGAGCCTGGGGTTGACCGTGGGTGAAAAAGTTCTGTCTGAACTCAAACTGAACCTGACCACCATCAGCAGTCAGAGCCTCAATTAAAAGCCAGCATTTATATTGTAGAAATTTACCTTCAGGCTAGTCATCACTATAAATGTATCATCTGTTATGTCTAAATTTCACAACAGGCTGTATCAATCAAGTTCTTCCAAAAGCCCAATCCAAAATTAAACACCAAATGCCTAGAAATGATTCTTTCATAAATCCATGTCTAAAGACTTTTTTTTTAAAAAATAAAAAGTTGTACTAAACTTTGCATACTTTACCTTATTTTGATTTGGTTCAGTTGTTTTCTTTGCTGTGCACTGACATGCCGGGTCAAAATGGAAATCTGAAACCCGAGGCTAGTAATCCTAATTTCTGACTCGTTCAAACTGTCGTCCTGAACCAACCAACTTCTCCAGCCCTAATATCTTAACCTCTTACTTCTCATCAGAGGTCACTGCTAACAAATTGTGGTTCTGTGCAAGCTCTTATGAGGACGCAGAATCCTTTTAAAGATATTTTACACATTTTATCAGGATCAAGTTCAATTCCATCAAGTCATTTGTACCACCTTAACAGTGTGTAGTGTGATCACTCAAGTCTGCACAAGCACTTATCCAGTAGATCTCTCTTCATGTCAGGGTATATTTACAGGACTGATTTGCATTCATTAGACTACTTTTTTGTCTTTATTAATAAAACTGTTTTCATTTCCGTTTCCTTTTCTTATCACCTTTTCTTGTAACACAAATCCTTGAAGAAAACTATTTTTGTGTGTGTGTTTTCATCTATGGTTACTTTGAACAATATCGTAGCTCTCTCAACAGCCATGTGGAGGAGTGTATGCCGAGTCTTGTGTCTTTCCAAGGCTAACACCTCAGGTAATGGGAGAGCAAGGACCACAAGCTGAAAGTCTACTACTGAACCTTTAAAATGGCCACTTTATCTTCATTCAAACAGTAATGCTGGTCCACTACTTGACGTTTTATTAAAATGTCAGCGGCTAAATCAGTGTAGTACAGAGGAGGGAAGCATAAAACGAGCAGGAGTGAAATATTTCACAGAGGCAGGAGCACTGTTGCGCTATTTAAACTTACTTAAAAGATGAACGCCGAGTGAATTATGTCATCATTTTGACCTTTAATGGTTGATTCAGCACTTGAGAGCATGAACGGTTCCCTCACAAAGACGGAACAATGTAGCCCGGTGAATCGAATAACCTCACAGTGAACACTGTGAGGTGACAAGATATAAATTAGAGAACTAATATGGTAGAGGTGTTATTAATGTCCCCTTGCGGTTGCTGTGGGCAGTATGGCTTCACTCCATCATTTGAAAAAAGGTGAGCTCTATCCCTACAAAATGCTGGGCAACAAAAAAAAAAGAGAAAAAAGAAAGTAGAACATAATGGTATTTTTTCACCTGGTTAACCGGTCTGTTTTGAAGGAGCTTTGTTTTAAATTCTAGCGGCGTTCCCCAAGTTCCCAAAGGTACCAAACTTGTCCTGCTGAATTACAGTGAAATGCATATAAAATTCTGCACAAGGCATCTAGATAATGTCTCTTTGATGTGATGGTGCAGCCATAAAACAACGGCATCTTGGCTTTGAATCGTTCACACAATGTAAACGTGATGCAGCTTCAGTGATGCGCTGCAACCAGCAGATACAGAATATTGTCATACCAACAGGGGGAACATGTTTTAAATAACTTTGAACCTACTTCAGGGGAAATCTGAGGGAGTTCAAGAGGTTAAAGGATACGACTTCATTCACTCTTTGGTTGACAAAATGACTCAGTAGTGGCAGCCATAATTCTCCATAGGAGTGGGCTACGTGCCAAAGAGAAGAGATGAGATCATTACAAAATGACAGATGGCACGGCGTCCAACCAAATGATGGCGCTTTTTAAAGGATAGCAGGCAGTTAACGTCTTTGTTTGACAAAATGCTAACGCTTCTCTGTTTTTTAAAGCTACTCAGCAATGCACTTGAGATAATGAGATTTTTTTTTCCCCACCTGAAATGGATGTATATCTCTGGCTCTTACCTGGGAGACGACATCACACCCTCACATCCTCTAGATTACAGAGGCAGAGGAAGACGTGACTTCCTAACCACAGCAAGAGCAAGGGTCAAATCAGTATGCAGGTGACGCTCTTCATCTGGCAGTATGTACATGTGAAAAACGATTTGCAATTAATATGACACTGAATGCGGCGAGCTCTCCCGCAGTCACAACGGAGACTGGGTATGAATATTGAATATGACTTTCATGACAAAAGAAATATGTCGGCCATATGCATACACTGACGCTCTCTCTTGTGGAATGATTGCCGTCGTGGTGTGAAAGTAAAACGTGTCATGGGTTTCTATTAACGCCATCAGAACACAGAACTGTTATTGAGAGTTACATCAAATGTAATCACAGATGTTTTGCCCGACGGGATATATTAAAAAACACATTAGCGTGAACGACTTCATATTTAAATCAACTGAAGTGAGGGAAGTAATCTATCTTTTTTATCTATCTACAGTATCTATCTATCTGTGCCTGCCATCCCTTCACATCCAATCCCCATGGCCTTGTGTGAATTGATTAAACCCAATTTTCTCTCCACAATCGAAACTGCTCATCTTTGTTAGTTTCTCTCCCTCTGCCCTTTTGTATCCAATCTTTCTCTCCTTCCTCCGCTGTCCACCTGGTACTTTCTAAATCACTCACTTCCCTCTCCTGTGTCTGCCTCCTAACTCGTCAGGCGAACTCATCACTCTCCTCCCTTCCGACCATCCACACCTCTCACCATCCTCCTCCTTTCTTACTGCCCTTTTACCTTTTCTAATCCACTTCATCTCGCCCTCATTCACCATGTCTCTCTCTCTCTTTCTACGCCGCTCCTTCCTCTTCTCACCTTTCTCTGGTTTCTATCGAGACCGTCCTCTGGCAAAAAAATTGACCCCACAGGTTACCTGTGCACCACGAGCTGTAGTTACATTTTAAATTCGAGCGACCTCGAGCAGAATAATGACACTGTGGTGTGGTAGTAAGGCAGTGACAAGGTCCATGTAAAGGCTCATTTATGCTCCCTTTACATGCGGAAACTAATACATCTGTTTCAAACAACCTAACCGTCGCCGCTTTTACGCGTCTTTTATGTTGACGTGGATGTTGAGCAATAAATCCACTAGAGGGCAGCTCTGAGTCAAAAGTTTCTGCCAACAACAAACACGGCAACAGTGCAGGAGGTTGTAATAATGGACCTCTGAGAAAGCGGAGGTGGCGCTGTAGGCAGTGGTGGTCTGTGAGGTCATTAAATACATCACAACAGGAGGACGGACAATTCTTTTTTCTAATATTATAGTTTTTAAAAACGTCTTCTCTGTGTCTTGCTCGTAGATAAGTCTCTTTTGAACTACTGGCTATGCTGCCCCCCGAGAAAGTTGATCACCCAGATGTTTCCAGTCCATACTTCTATTCATATTCACATAAACACCACAAGTGAAGAACTGATTGATTCATGATGGCATATTAATTTCCATTTCAGACTGTGAGTCTAGAGGTCAGTTCATCAAGTTCATTAAAAAGACAAGGGGCCCTATCTTGTGCCACCCGCTATCCGCTGCCACGACCCGCTACCCGCAAATTGCGGATTTAGGAGCTTCCGCTATCCCTAAACGGTATCTTACGCCACCCGCTACCCGCTGTCCGTTATGCCGACTGCATCATTTGCGCCTGGAGGTGCGTCGTGGGCGTGTTTCATGCGCTATCCCTAAAGTTGCTATCTTGCGCACACACTTTAGGGAAAGCGGATAGCGGGTGGTCAGGACCATCCGCTATCCCTAAAGTTTGGCCTGTTAGGAGAGCACGTCCAGGCGGCTTCAATGCGCGTCCCGACGGAGCCTCACCACGCACACGGTCGGACTGATACCGGGACGCCGCCGGAATGGACTGAGTATATTACTCATATAGACTGTTTAGAGGAAAGACTGTTTTAATTGGACACTTACGCCAGCACGTTTTATTATTTTATCATAAGCCAGCAGCTGTGCTATATTTTTATTTTTAATATTTTATTTGCCCAATCTACCTTGTCAATAAATTAGTTTACACATAGTTCCACCTCTGCCTCTTGTGTGTGTGTGGTGTGACCCGGGGATTTTACTCAATCAGTACAACCTTGTGACACGTCCACTTGGACACATGTGGCTCCACCTCCCGAATTAACTCGCCTATAATATAATATATAATATATATATATATATATATATATATATATATATATATATATATAAAGCCAACTTGCTTTAGCCTCAGTAGAAGCCCTGAGAAAATCTACCTCCCTCTCTCCATCACGGGTTTAGGATTTAGGATAGTGCATCCTGCCCTTAAAGGCAATGGCACCTGGCACACTGATTGGTTTAACTGGCGTAACGCCCAAAACACACCTATGCATAATATAGCGGGTAGCGGAGGTGTTTCGCGGATAGCGGGAGGTGCACAAGATAGCAACTTTTACGGGGGAACGCCTCTTCCTAAATCCTAAATCCGCAAATAGCGGGTTTAGGGAGTCTGGCGCAAGATAGGGCCCAATGTCTCACACAGTTGTCTGAGAGGTTTTTGAAAAGTTTTACTGCCTGTTTTCACAAGCTTTGCCAATTAACTCTGTTTGACCACAGTAATTTAAAATGTTCAAGTCACAACAATTCCAAGGTTTTTTATGAACCAAGGCCAAAATGCCTTTACCTAAAGCAAAACTTTTTAGCCCCCTTTGGAAGATGCAGTGTTGCGTGGCCTTTGTAATTTCAGCACTCTTATTACTGCTCTACAGCGAAGAGTCGATGCCAATTTAACTCTGAAAATGTGAACACTGTTGGTGCTGCTAATTAACTTTATTGTAAATGAATAAATTCCGCAGTGAAACAGTCAAAGTCAATGTGTAGGTCCATTAAACACTTGATGCTGGCCTGTGAAATTAGGCTTTTTTTTCTTTGAGGGGAAGAAAAAAAGCACTTTGCTAAAATCTCCCCCTCTTTTGTTGCCCTTCCACCACGGCTGATACTGTTGGCGAGCCACGGCAAGAGAGGGAAGCCCCTTCCAGGCTGTCCAAGGGTGCAATGTGTGTCAAGTGGGCAATAATTTCTTCAAATCGAATCCAGTAAATGAAACGACATCAAGACTCAGGCAAGCAGGCTTGAAGCGAAGAATATTTAATTATAACTGAATGCTGCCAAACAGAGGAACTCGGAAATCAGGCACGGGGGAATAGAGACAGGCACTGAAACTGAAGACTATGAACTGACAAAGAACTGAACTCAAAGCAAGACTTACATACTGACTGAACTAATGAGCAAACTACACACACCTGGAGAGGGCACAGGAACACAAGACTGGAGGAAACAGCGGATTGGTTGAAACAACAAAGACAGGCAACACAAGGACTGGGCTAATGAGGTAACGCAGGCCAGGGGTGGAGGAGACAACAGGCTAAAAAGACTGTGGAAGAACAACGTGGACAAAATGAGCTTGGAGGACGAAGATACACTCGGAAAACAAACAAACAACAAAAAAAAGTCCAACACAGAGTCAGAATACAAAAAGTCCATAAAATAAAAGTCCAAAATCACAGACAAATGACAAACAGAAACTAGTCAGCAGTCCCTATGATGGCCCCTGGGATTGGTACAAGTTCCACTGAGTGTAATTTTTTTTTTAGGTATTTATTTATTTTATTTACTTATTTATTACTTATGAGACATTTGCAGCTTAGACTGACATTTTGGGTTAATGGTGGCACTGTCACTTTCATTTTGTGGAAACTGAATATCAATGTAAAAACACACCATAGCCCAAAAGTCTATACAATATGGCACAGCAGCGTCTGACATATGTGACAAGTGATGGAGAACAGGCACGGACTCAATAACTCAGCTTTGACACAGGATGAAATAAAACTCAGTCTTGCAGGAAAGAGTTACAAAAACTAACAGAAAATTAATCAGGCAAGAGAAAGGTGAAGGCGAAGTCCAGGGTAGAAGGCAGAGGCCAAATTGTATCATATGTAAACATAAATACAAACATTGTGTTTTGTCATAAGCAAAAATGCATGCAAACTACTACAATTTTAATGCTGACTTTGATTTATTTGTTAGTAGAACTTCAATGGATTTTTTTCACGGAACAACAACAACAACAAAAAAATATGAACGTTGAATAAGATAAGCATACCCTCCCCCCCAAAAAAGTCCCTTTCAATTTGTCCCTTTCAAAATATTTTTCCGCTTTTTCCTCAATCCCTTCAGGTCTCACTGGCTTCTTCCTAGACCTCATCGACATCCTCTTTATCAGCTTCCTGGCTGGCAGAAGCCAGAAGAAAGAGCATCACAGCTGAGCTAGCTAGCACCATAATAGATAGCCTTTTAAATGGCCACTGTATAAACACATTTTGATTTATTGTTTGCTAGTTAAACTTTAATGCCATTGATGAAATATTTTTACCCCAGTAATATCATCAAAACTTACTTGACTAGATGTATGTAATAGGCATGCAGGGGGCGTGGCCTCATGCAGGGGGTGTGGTATCATGTGGTGGGCGTGGCCTCAACAGCCCTGCAGTAAGTAGTGTGCTGTGTGCATGGGATTGAGGAGTGTGGGGTAGAAATTCAACTGCATTTGCATTAAATCTGGCTGTTTTAACCAAGATTATGCTGCAAGATGTTTTTTTTTTCCAACAACATTTAAGTTCTCACACACAAGGGAAGTTATCTGAAACGGTAAAATAAAATCATGAATGAATGAAATAATAAGAGCAGAAAAACCTGATCTAAGACACTGAGTGAGATGTCACAACATGTGGAGGTGACGCTTAGAGGCAGCAACACTGAGTGACTTGCATCCCTGAGTCAACAAGGGAGGAGCTGACGTTGAAATTCACCAGCCAATCAGCAAACTTTCTCCCATGACATCAACAGTGTTCTCCAAAGCAAGGAGAGAAAAAAAAAAAAAAAAAGATTGGATCCCTTTGACAAAATCCATAATTCCCACCCAAACTTTGTTCAAACAGGCCAGCAGAGCCTCAGAAATCGCGTGCGATGTGCGGACGGATGGAGGGAGCTCAATCCACAGCCCCTTCCCTAATCTTCAATCACTTGGGGGAACAAGAACCAACATCAAATATGGAGGCAAAGCATGGATCAAACAACAAGCAGCGGGCAGACAGCAGCGGTACACAGATGACGATTAGTCACAGACCCGCAGCGACAGCTAGGACGAGAGAGGGGAGAGATCCACCTGGAAAAGAGACAAACCGAGACAGCAGGGTACAACAGGCAGGCTGGAGCCGCTGACCAAGAGGGCACATCAGCGGCATGTTAGCCAGCTCGCAAAGCCAGGAAAAAAAAACCCTCTAATGCTTTGGAGTAGACACCAGAGCTACAGAAAAAAAATGTTTTCGGTGTCAAAGTAACCCAAATTTGGCAACAAATCAACCTTATTCGACCATGTAAGGCCACTTGTAGCTGGAACATGACTGTATAAATCTGCACTAATGGCTTCTTCCAGGCAGGGATTATATATTTATCCACTTAACAAACAGCTAATTCATCTAAGATTGAACCAGCCACAGTTGCTGGGAGATTTCTCATGCAACTAAGCCTGTATTGACATGCAACCCCATGTAATACGGCTGCCATCGAAACCCACTGTCACAAACTTCTGTGTTAATGGCTTTGGTTTAAAGAGACCCAAGTAAGAGGCTTTCGGCATTATAACTGGTGTTCAAAGTGCATAAAATGGCAAATGAATGCTAGTCGGTGTAATTAGCACAGTGGTGGTGTGCGTGACTGTGTTTTCATGTGAGGTTCTCTGTTGTGATATTATAATAATTCTCTTAACGGGACACAGAACAGCACGGTCATTCAGAAGACCACAGACATGAGTTTGGTCCGTTGCACACATGCACACACAAAGACATAGGCGGGCGTGCACACACACACACACACACACACACACACACACACACCAACACACACCCACACACACACACAGAGCAAACTCATTCAGATGCATCTAAGTTGTTTTGCTCATTAAGATTCCACACCATTGGACATTATGGCATTTCAATATAGTTCTATGTGTGTGTGTGTGTGTGTGTGTGTGTGTGTGTGTGCGTGCGTGTGTGGTCATGGTACTTAGCAGTAAGTGTAGGATGGGATTATGTGCCTGCAGATAATTGGTCAATTATTGACGGAGCTTATAAAGATGACAGACAGCAGCTGTACTGTCCTCTCTCTCTCTCTCTCTCTCTCTCCTCACCCCTCCTTCCCTGCGTCCCTCTCTCGCTCTCTCTTATCACATCCTATCTTACCCTTTCATCCATCTTTTATGACTCTGTCCTTGTGTCTTTCTCTTTCTGTCACTTGCTCACTATTTCCATGACTCTCCCCCTCGTTTTTTTTTTTTTTTTTCTTTCTTTTTGCTGGCTCTGTCTCATTCTGAGGGTACGGCTTCCTTCTTCCTTTTTACTTCACAAGAAATCTTCTGGAAAAAAAATAATTGTCGGACTGTAGTAGAGTTTGAATGAGCCTTCATCTTCACATGTCATCAGTATGTCATGTTTCATTTAATTAGTTTGAAAGTTCCAAGGATTTCTTCTCCATTTATGTGAAACCAGTCTTAGTATATTATATTAAAAAAAGTTCTAAGATTTAAAATGTATGTATTTCTCCATCTAAGTCATTGTTTGATGTTTTACATGCCCGGTACAAATCTCCGTACACATTTGCAAATGTGATTCTGCATTTGCAAACCCAAGGGCATGTTTGCAAACATGAACTCACATTTTCAAAAGTAGCCGTATTCATTTGCAAATGCCAATACAATGTTTGTAAATCCGGGTGCACTTATGCAAATTTGTATACACGTGTATACAAATGCAAATTTACACACAGTTTGTAATACACAAGTTACATTTGCTAATACCACACTGCACATAAGCATTGATAAAGTGCTGGTTTTAGTACATGTAAATGTATTGTGCATGTAAATTTTGACCATGGAAAATAAGTAATGATATATGAAAAACATATAATAAACACAACAAGTGGCTGGTCTAAACTGAAGTAATGGGTTTCAATTAATGACTTTCTTTTTTTTTTTTTTTTTAAATGAATTGAAAAAGTACTTTGCTTTTACAGTATTTATTTATTTATTTTTTGGTAAAATGAGGATTGCTTGCTGCTTTTATTTCAGCCTGGAATTTCTGCCTTGTACTTTTCTTAGCTGGAGCAATGCTGCATCCGTGGTGTCAGACCATAAACTGACCACCACTGACTGGTGTCTGACCATAAACAACAAAAGATGAATTGTTTGCCGTCATTTTTGTGCTTTGATGTCACTTGAACCCAAATTGGACAAGGATTACAAGTTGGAGGACTAACGGCTGGCTCAGTCCGGATGCAGAAGCACAGTGAAGAGCCACAAATTGCTGCACACCTCCTTTTGATGCCCATTTTAACCAATTGGACCATTCAGACCGGACGCAGCGCTCCACAGAGACCCACAGACGACTCGCGTCTAGTCTAACACACTGAAAATACATTGTGGATGGTCAAACATGCCAGCCACTTTGATTTCCCAGCCACTCTCCTGCTGTTCTTCTGGAATTTTCTCCCACATTCTGATGAAATTTCAGAATCTGCCCATCCATTATATTTGATAGAAATAGCATCACCGTTGTGTCGGAATTGTCAACAGAATACATTAGAAAATACAGTCTGCATGGTTTCCTTATTATCAGGTCTCTCTTCCAATCTCCTCCATCTCCACTGAAAAAAACATTGGGCATCATTCACAAATATATGCATAGAAATGTTCCAACTTTGTGTGCAAAATAAGTGCATACGCAAAATTGCTGCTGGATTCACAAGATGTGCATAGAGACACAGAAAGAGACAGAGGATTTGCAAATAACCAGCCCTGAGGAATACACATGTGCTGTGAAATTACACTTTGCGGCACATCCGCGTCCAATCTGAATCAAACGCAACTAAGGAGCCACTGCTTGATTTCTTAAAAACTGGCCAAAATGAGTTGTAATAAAAAGGAAGACTCCAAATTTAATAAGGTAGTTCTATTGCTTGAATATTCCTTCAATATTCCTGCCTAAACGTTCGGAAAGGCTTCCTCGGGCTTGAGATGGCCTTTTCTGAATATTTATGCATCTTCATCTTCCTGTGTCTCTATGTATCTCTCCATCATTATATTTCTGTTCAGTTTCATCTTTTTGTTCACCTCTGCCCCCTCATCTGTTATTTTAATTAACTCTCCATTTCATCCCTCCATCTCTCCTTGCTCCTCCCACTCATTTCTTTCTCATCTCCTGTTTTCCTCTCGGTCCTGTTTCACCTTCTCTCTTTACATCCTCCTACTCATCCACCTCTGCCTTCTCCTTTCTCCATTTTCTTGATTTCTTGCTTAACCTGCTTTGCCCATTTTACATATTCATATCTATCTATCTATCTATCTATCTATCTATCTATCTATATATATATATATATCTGTGTTTCTGTCTGTGCACCCCTCCATCCCTTCCTGCTGCAAGTCATCTGTCTCATTCAATTTCAATCCAATGTCAATTCAAAAGAATACACACTGCTTACTGGAGGCTTTCCTATAGCTAAATTTATAATAACCAAGAAAAGTAAAAGGGAATGGTGTGATGAAGATGAATGGTTCGATGAAGATTTGTCTCCAAATGTACAGCAAGCTTATTGTGACACAGTGAGCTGCATTCCTGTCTTTAGCCTTAGACTGTGGTCCAATAGTTGAAAAAAAAAAAAAAAAGCTCTGTTGTTTCATGCAGGTGATATTCAACACGTTGAAAAGTATTACTTCATTTTGAATGTTGGAATTGAAATAAAAAAGACATTACCAATCACAAAAGTGAAACCAAATGGTTGTCACATTAAGAATGAGCACTCTCTTGTCCACTTACTCCATTGATCAACATGAATCCCAATTAATATGGCTGAAAATAATTGTTAGATCCCTGCAAGGTAGGTATAATATGTTAGGCTTACAAATTTACCACTGTCCATTTCATCATTCTCAAGTTTCAAACATGCTGAATTAAAAATATCATCTGGCAACAAACATGTCATATCTGTTTCTTGAAAGACAGACTTCTGTGTTATGGTTAATACTCTGATTATGATTATTATAAGCCTATGCATATAATAGCTGAAGAACCACCACAAAACTCTGTAAACACCTTGAAGTGTTTATGGCCAAATGATGCGTCGCTTTAAATGTTGCTGCAAGGATTTGGGGGCCGGCATTATCTCCTTTTTTTCTTAAAGGATGGTCCAGTGTGTGCTATGCTACAGGAGGTAGGAAAGGAAGCACTGAAGCACCTTTACTCACAATGTTGAGAATTCGATCAGCTCTTATCATGGCTTCTTGATACGTCACAATCCCAGAACAAAGTGCTAATTATACGCCAGTTTTAATAATTGAAAAACACACTTGTTTGTTTAAAGAACTCCTGTTTATCACAATGAGCTATAATTTAAGAATGAACTAATCAATTATGTTTTTATGAGTCTTATTTCATCATTCACCATCTTTATTTATTTATTTTTATCATGTAATGTTTGTGAGTTCCACCCTTCACCTATTTTGTTCTCAAAGTAACTTCCTATTTCAAATTGCGACTGGACTTCTGCGTGGTAAATTTGATTAAATGAGGGTATTTTTACAAGGGCCAAACATTCATCAGCAGCAGGATATAAGTAATTACTCCAACATTTCTCTTTAGTGATACTGTTGTGTTCAGCATTTTTGTGTGATATAATTAAAACACATGAAAGATGAAAGTAAGATGAAAGCAAGATGAAAGTGTGAACTTCAATTCAACTCCCTTTGAATCACAGAAACAGGTGACAGAAGTGTTGAAGTTTTGAGGTGCAAAACTGTAAGTGTGGTGAATTGGAATTGGGCATGGGAGTCCTAGTGAACAGAAGTGGATCAACATAACCTGAAAGACATACATAAACTGGAGCATACCATTTTCAATCAGCCCCATGTTCAATACCCTAAACCCTATGTTACCTCAGCTCTGTGTTCTCTCAGCTCCATGTTCCCTCAGCTCTGTGTTCCCTCAGCCCTGTGTTCCCTCAGCTCTGTGTTCCCCCCGCTTTATGTTCACTCAGCTTTATGTTCACTCAGCTCCATGGCTCAGCTCCATGTTCCTTCAGCTCCATGTTCCCTCAGCACTGTGTTCCCTCAGCTCTTTGTTCCCTCAGCTCCATGTTCCCTCAGCTTTATGTTCCCTCAGCTCTTTGCTCCCTCAGCTCCATGTTCCCTCAGCTCCATGTTCCCTCAGCTTTATGATCCCTCAGCTCCATGGCTCAGCCCCATGTTCCCTCAGCCCCGTGTTCCCTCAGCTCTGTGTTCCCTCAGCTCCATGTTCCCCTAGTTCCATGTTCCCTCAGTCCCATGTTCCCTCAGCTTTATGTTTCCTCAGCTCTGTGTTCCCTCAGCTCCGTGTTTCCTCAGCTCCATGTTCCTTCAGCTTTATGTTCCCTCAGCTCCATGTTCCCTCAACTCTGTGTTCCCTCAGCTTTATGTTCACTCAGCTCCATGTTCCCTGAGCTTTATGTTCCCTCAGCTTTATGTTCTCTCAGCTTTATTTTCCCTCGGCTCTGTGTTCCCTCAGTTTCATGTTTTAGCTCCATGGTCCCTCAGCACTGTTCCCTCAGCTCTATGTTCCCATAACACTGTTCCCTCAGCCTCATGTTCCTTCAACCCTGTGTTCTTTCAGTTTTATCCATAACCATAACCTCATATTTATTCTAACCTTATCATAATCAGATGTAAAACTGAGGGATTATAGGGTCTAATTTTGATGGGAATTTATTTCTTAGAGACTGAGGGAAAATTGATTCTGAGGAAACATGGGACCCCACATGGACTGCACACAAAGGCAACACAGAGAGAGAGGCCAGGGAGATGGCGTGGGAAATGAGGATGATGAGGGAAATGACAAAACAGGCAAATGATCAACAGATCCTGTCACAGACACAAGGAGGAAGAAAACAGACTGAGGGAGACAGACAAACCGGAAAACAAAGAGAAAAAAACATCGCGTCACACGGAGAAAAACTGAGTCAGACAAAATTTTATCAGAGTGGTGAGACTGATTAATATTGTTTAATGCGCAAACAGTGCAGAGCATGTGTGTATGTGTGTGTGTGTGTGTGTGTGTGTGTGTGTGAGAGAGAGAGAGAGAGAGAGAGAGAGAGAGATACAGAGCGAGGCAGACAGAGAAAGATAGAAGTTCGATGAAACAGAAACAAACATGACTCGTATTCTCTTTCTCCCCTGAAGAAAGACAGCTACTGAACCAAACAGCTACCCAAATGTCAGGTAACGCGCACACAGGCACATGCGCACACACACACACACACACACACACACACACACACACACACACACACACACACACACACACACCACAGTGAAGTCAGCCATCACTTTCTGCTTTGTTGCCATACAGTGGGGTATCAGTCTAAGAGAAAGAAGGAGGGGGGATGATGATGAGGAAGATGAAGACAAGAGTGAAAATTCCTCTCAGACTGTTGTCACAACACCAGTTTCTATCTGTTTTTATTGTCTCTTTGTTTCAGCCTCCTTGACACATCAACAACCTTTGTAATGTACAGTAACTCCATCAATACTGCATCACTCTACACAATAAGACCCATATAATGAGCCTGCCGATATAGTGGATTGATGCTGACCTTGCTAACGCTTTACCTAAAGCACCTTATAATGCAGTAACAAGCAGCTGTTCAGACCATCTGAAGCTGAGAGGAGCTTTTGTTATTTTATAAAAAATATCAGAAAATCATATTTCTTTAGTATAATGTCACCGAAGCTGCACTAGAAAAGATTTTATTGTTTGCACTGCTATGGTGATTCTTGGGCACCTCCAGTGTATATTCACATGAAAACATTAAAATTAAAAGATATTAACAATATTGTTTATTTTGTCTATATTGGGAGGATCTGACACATTTGGATGCCATTTTTTTGTTATTTATGCTCAGTTTAAAAAAAAAATGCCAAGTTAGAAATTCGGCCTACTTACAGTAAGGAATTAATACTGAAAGTAGCATCAGTACGTAGTCCAGTCCCTCCTATACTTTCCACTTACTCTGTCTACTTAACATGCGGAGATGTCACACTGCACATGTTCACATATGATATGTTAACCTCAAGTAGTTAAATATTCCATCTTTAGGTTTATACACTCTACTTTCCCTGCTGCATCCTGCTACTTTTACTGCTGTGATGACCTACATTCCCCAGAGAGCTCATTAATGCTCATCTTACATCTTATGTCAGCGATGGCAAAATTCCAGATGAGTGCCCTTGGCCTAAAGTCTGTGTATTTCTTGGCAAATTAAATATTGGAGGGCCCTTAGTCAGTAGGGCTGCTGGTGGTAACAGTGGTGTCATTAGGCCTCCCCCCTTAATGCCATTCCCGAATGTTTCTTTCATCTGGAAAAAGAGAGCATTTTCATGTCGCAGAGTGGAACTTTACTTCAATGCTTTGGCAAGAGGGGGGATGTAATAAAGCGGCGCACAAAAGAGCAAAACAAGCACTCCCGCTGGCACAGGATCTCCAGGACCAGAGGAAGGTGGAAGAAACAAGCACGTTGACTTTTTTTTAAAGAGGAAAAGTAAAGGTGGCCAAGTGTGTGTGTGTGTGTGTGCATGTGTGTGAGTGTATTCTGCTTCTGATAGAGCGATATGCCAAATGTCCCATGTTTCTATGTGCTGTGATATACCTGGCACAGTAAAAAAGTCAAGAACCAGCTGGAGACGAATGCCCCTCTGTTACAGATACAGACCTCCCGTAATAAATTTGTCTCACCAATTTTCACACATCTTGTTTAATTATAAAGGTTTGAAATTTCTGCATGATGTAGAATATTGTGAATAAAATAGAGTGATCACATTTTTTAAAAAAGGAAATCCATATATAGGCCTAGAAGTTATTTGGTTTAGCAGAATGAATGATGTGTAAGCCCAATAAATGATGAATCCGTATTTGACTAAAATTCTGTTTTTCATAAGGCAACGTCTGGCAGGCAGTATTAGGGTCAGTCTTATTTTTTTGGCACTGACATTTTTGGCAGTGCAGAAATCTAGGCAATAAGTTCTTGAATCATTACACTGCACTAGGAAACAGTAAAATACACACTGTGCCGTAGGAGCAATCTTAATTAAGAGTCATCACGACATTAAAAAGAAGCATAAACCTTTTTCTTTGCTGAAGAGGCTCAAGGTGTGTCTTCATCAGAGCAAAGTGTCTATTTTCACTGTTTCCTGGTCTAATGTTGAATTTTAAAGTGCAATTGGTATGGACTTTATCATAAATAGCTTTTGTATTAAAGTCTGTGTTTTGCGAGTATGTGTGTTGCATGTCATATCATCGCTTCTGTATTCTCAGACATATTTCATCACACGGTTGTTGGCAACACCCAGATATTCACTGGGCTAAATCCCCCGATGTCTCCGGATCCGAGTGACGCCCCTGGGCGGGAAACCGGCAGTGTTTTCTAGAATGTATCCGCGGTAGGATTTGATATGCACCCCGGGCGACACTTTGCGTACATTCAGTAGATTCATGGTCTGTGAGGCTCTGAGGATACAGCACTTATGTATTGCCGCTATAATTCTTGGTTACATAGATGTGGGGGATTTTTTTTCCCCCTTTTTTTTCTAATAGAAACATCTGTCAAACTGGAACAATACGCAGAATGGAAACTGACAGAGAGAGAGAGAGAGATGGAGAGAGAAAGAGGGTGTGTATGTGTATGAATATTGTCCTATATTTGTGCTTTGCGCCTTTTTGTGCCCCAATTGAGTCTCAATTCTTTGTCCTGCACCACATAAATGTACATTTTTGTAATCTGCGACAAAGTGCGCAATAAAGGGTTTACCTCCATGGAGTGCATTAAAACCCTTTAATGCATTATCGCACTTATAGCGGATTATCCCGTTCTATACCATAATATAAGTCAGCAGCGGCCATGATGTGCACGATTATTGTAAGTCACCCTGGGTGTAGAAGTGTGTTTTTTTTTCTTTTTCTTTTTTTTAAAAATTGCGACGTGTGATGTGTGGTGTGAGAGACAGCGTTGAGAGACATCCGACCAGGCACTGTCTGCGATACGGAGCGTGTCACTTAGGGCTTTGTTGGCCTGGAGGAGGCGCTGTGGTGGGCCAATCAGGTTTATATTCAAAATGTCATACCTCAGTGCCAAAACCAATCATTCCCCCGAGTCTCATCAGCAGGTTGGCAGAGCCTGAGACACCGGGCCGCAGTTTGCCAGATGGACAAAGCCCAGTCCATAGTTGCTGTCCTTATGTTCAACTGTGGGGGACAAAAATATGAGGAGGTAACTAATTTAGGAAGCGATATGCTACCAGGAGGATGCTACCAGCTGATTCAGCTAACATTATTGAGGACTGCACAGCGATCTGTATTTTAACCTCTTAGGACCTGGCATACACATGGGTGGACATCACATTTTGGGTTATATTACCGTAGTATTAACGTATGTGGACCCTTACACTACCTACCACTACTTGCTTTATATTTTGTCACAAGCATATGATGCCTTACTGTGGCTGTGACTGTCCAAAGGGGGCAAAAATGTTGTTACTTCATTTTGTTTTTTTTGCACTGTGATGTTCAAAACATGTTCAAAAATATGTTTGTAGCTATGTGTTATTAATACAAGGCAAAGCAGTCAGGACAAAAACTGCGGGGCTCTAGTTTCGCAGACCTGGCGAGGCGGGGGCGTAGCGCAGATGCGCTTCGCCAACTGGGTGTGGCCAGGCGGATTTTCCAAGTTTGGCATGCCGGTCTCGGTGTCGCAAGTACTCCGCCGTCCCTCCTACCGGCGGAGGGGAGGAGAGAAGGCATGGAGTGGGTTTGACACAGCCGATTCACATGTAGCCAATCAAATGAGCCCCTGTCCTTGCCTTTAAAATGCGCTGCGTGAAGGCGTAATGAAAGTTTACACAGCTGACATGGAGGTCTATTGCCGCAGGCGGAGCAGAGCTCAGGAGACAGGCGCAGAGCGGAGACCGGCGAGCAGTGCGGACACGTCACCAAAACCTCACAGGCAGGCTTCTGGAATGTCAGGCACATGAACAATGCAATAAATACCAAAAAAAACATTCAATGCTTTTTTCAATGCTACGATCACAATCAGCACATACATATATCTCCATATCAACTGTCCCGTCACAGCTGATGTCAGATCAAAGGAGATTGGCACCGTTTGTGCTGATTGTGAGGTTTTGGTGATGTGCGCCTGTCAGCCAAACTTCCACTGCGCCGGCTCCGCTCCGCCTTGCGCTGAAAGTAGACGTGGTTTCAGATGGCGAGCTTTTGGCGCACCTCGGCGAAGCCTTTTGGCACGAAACTGTCACTGCGCCAAGCCGAATCTGTCAGCACCTCCCCCCGCTGCGCTGCCACTCCCATCTCGGCGAACCTCCGCCTGCGAAACTTGGAAACTGTCCGCCTCTGCCGTTTCGCCGGTCGAAACTAGCTCTGCGCGGGGTTCGCCTCACTGTGCCACCCCGCGCTGCGCCGGGAAACTAGAGCCCGCGATGTTCAGGGCAGGGGCCAATGGGGGAGGGGGCCCTCGAAAGGCCTGAAATAAAAAGGTTTGCCCATTGGTCGGCTATACAAGGGCCCAATCAGATTTCTTTTCATGGGGCCAAAATCCCTGGCAGTGTCCCTGGTTCAGGGTGAAAATAAAGACTTTCGCACTCTATTACACAAAGGTGACTTTATTGTGTTTTAAGGAAATTGAGAACCAGTGTCCACATATCTGGACATCATTTTTCTCTAAAACTACACCATGTAAAAAGACGATGCTTAGTTTTTATACTTATCAGGGTCCAATAAGCCAAAATAGAATCATATGCATATCAGATAAGAGCTTAAGAGGTTAAAAATGAGGCAAAAACAGGCTATCGCAGTTCAAACAGGGGCTCTATGCATGAGAAGACTGAGTTTCAGTTTGTAACTCTGGTTACAGTGTTACCATGGTTACATGGCTACATGGATCTGGAACTTTATGGCCGGTGTTTGAATTTAGAGCTGTGATTAAACTTGAGCCAGTGTGGATTACACAATCTGAACCGCCTCCAGCCAGGCAGAGATGATTATTCACCCAGACCAAAAGACTGACCACCTTCTTTGATTCCTCCTCTCCTCCGTTTACTTCTCTTCTTTCTCTCTTTCAGTCTCTCCTTCCTTCACTTTGACTTTCCCCTCATCTGTTTATTTTCCCCTCGTCTTTCCCTCTCTCCTTTTTCTCTCTCTCTCCTTTTCACCTCCTTTTCCTTCTGTCTTCTACTTATTTCCTCTCCCCTCTGCTCCCTCCTTTCTTTTCCATCTCTCTCTCTATTCACACTCAAATATCAACTTTTAATCACTCTCTTGTTGTGTTCAGATTTCAATTTAATTTTATCTAAGCACCCAATTAAAGTGATCGAATGGCCTTTTTCATCGGCGCTTTCTTACGCGTGTTGTGCGCTCACACGCGGACACACACACACACACACACACACACACACAGTGCTCTTGTTGCTTTCCATTATCTGTTTTGGTTCTTGTTAAAAATGACTCCACACATTGTGATTTCATCTTTTTTTTTTGCTGCTCCATTATTTTCTCCACCTCTCTTGTTGCCTCTTTCTTTCTTTCTTTCTTTCTTTCTTTCTTTCTTTCTTTCTTTCCTCTGTGCTGTGCTGATTTCCATATTCTTCATTCATAAATAATTTGAGGTTCATGAAGGCTGTGTGAAAATCCATCATGTTCCTTGAAGCAAAGACGAACACGCAATTTCAGATTTTGCTCTCTCTCTCTCTCACACACACACACACACACACACACACAAACTCACAAGAATGCATGTGTGCACACATCATTGCACATACAGACAGAGGCAATCTTGAGGGAATATTGAATACCAAAAAAAAAAAAAAAAATCCTACAAAGACACACATAAATCCATGCATACACACACATACACACACACACACACACACACACACACACACACACAGAGCATAGGAACTGGATTAATGAGACAGAGTTAGATCAGGGAGAAAGGTCACGTCATTATGTGGTCACACACCACAACAACGCTGCCACCGGCACTGGACAAGGTGAAACTACTGCCCTGATCCCAGCGGAGAAACCACATCGCTGCAGCAGCAAAAGAAGTACAGATTCTTCATCGTCACACAGTTCATCTGTGGTGATGACACACTGACCTATTGCAGGGTTCAAACGGTCATGACAAACCCAGAAAAGCCAAAAAAAATTTTTGAAAAGAAAATTGCCAGAAACTAGAAAAGCTAATTTTTCATGTACACATTTTTTTTTTTAAATTTTATTTTTAGGGTGTGACTTTTGGATATAAGCCTGCCTTTGGACAAATATTTCAGTCAGCATTCTCCTCCCCTTCTGCTAACCCCTGACACTATTTTGCAAGGGCGCCATTGCTGCCTCCTGGGCTTATAGTGCCACCCAAGATAACTGTGATTAGTTTAGAGAAATACAAACAATGTGAGGCGGTCTGGCGATGCAAAACTATGGAAATCTGACTGTAGCAGCATCAACTCTGGGAAAGATTGATTAAGTGGAACTGTTGTGTCGGCACTTTAGGATTTCTTTGTGTTCATGCATCAGTTTGCAAGATGGATCTAACTCATTTTTCCTCTGCAAGTAAACACTATCCACATTTTCACACAGAAGAATTGCAAGTAGTGTTGTTTCAACTTGGACTGAAAAAAAAAGAGGAAAATTTGATCTAGGTATGATCATATTAACACATGCTAACACAAAAAAGTAGCTTATTTTTAAAAATTGAGAAAATGTTATAGTTTCACACATTCCAGTGTTTTGTTTTTGCAATATGTCACAAATTTCTCGTTTTAAAAACCACAGGGAGCAGAGTCAGATTGCTGAAGGAAAGTAAGTTTTAGTCTGTTTGTTGGTTCGGCGAAATCACTTGCTCTTTTGACTCAGCGGCTCCGTCCTGTTTGGACCTCCTCCAGAAGCATTTCACCACACCGCAGCATCAGGGGTCACCGGTGGATTCTGCCTGTTCAGGGCAGCCGGCCAGCGGTGCAGCACGGCTCAACACTTCAGCTGCAATTTGTCGAAAGGAAAATGTCTCTGCTGTTGCCTGGTGTAGTTGCTTCCTGCACCCGACGGCCTCTGTCGAAATGTCCTCCCACGATCCTTTGTGGTGAATCCAGTTCATAAATTTCGCTTCGGGGAGACCGGCACTGTACTTTTATGCCAGTTGTTGTTTTTCATAAACTGTGGACTTGTAAAACCCTTTGAGACGGTTAACAGTGACTGGGGCTGTGGATAAAAATGAACTTGAATTTGAATTATGCTCTGGTGCAAGTATAAACACCATATCCCCATTTACAGTTATTATTATGAGAAACCTAAATGTGCCAGCTGGGATGTACCAATATTAACCGTCAAGTTATGATCTTAGAGTACGTGCCCAAAGTGTTTTAACTGGATTCCACTCAATGACCAAGCAGATTTTATTTATTTATTTTGGCAGATTCAGCAGTTCACTGCAAAAACTCAAAATCTTACCAAGATTATTTGTTTTATTTCAAGTCAAAATGTCTTACTCCTGGTCAAAATATCTCATTACACTTAAAATAAGACATGATCACCTCAGAAGTAACTTGTTTTTAGACAATTGTCTCTTGTCTCAAGTGAATTTTCACTTGAAACAAGTGAAAAATGTCTAATGTGGAAATACATCACAATTTCAATCACTTCATCCTGAGACAGATTAATGAACACAAAATTCCTTACCTATACATGCTTACTAAATCTTCCTATGATGAAGCCCTGAGCTAGAAATCCATCCAGCCGTACAATCATTCATCTCCTGATGCACTTAGTAAGCAGCAACGTGGCTAAGGCATGGCTTGACACACACAGTATGGCTTGCTGATAAATTCAGCAAGCTCACAAGGTAAAAACCCGTGCTCTGCTATATGGCTCCATTAGTGTAGGAGGGAAAAGAAAATGTGGACCTAACATAACAAATATATATGTTTTAAAAGAGAAAATCCAGCCTGAAGTACTAATAATAATTTAATGGTGTATTTCTGTTGTTCCATTGGTTAATTCATCAAACGTGGCGCTCATGCTGCAGCTAAAATGGAGCTTAATGGGAGAAAGGAGTGAGCCCTATATCTGAGCTTCGTATCTCCCGGTATGTTTGTTTAAATCACCAGAAATACAATGTACATCCTCAATTCCTTGGTTTTAAACTGTTAGTGTGGATTAGGCTTGAATTTCGGTGACTTATTTATTTATTTATTTATTTAATACTTTTTGGAGCAACGTTAGCATCGAGATCAGCATGTTCATAATTGCAAAGCCTTCTGTTTACATACTCATGCTCGCTGGCTGGTTATTATCATTAACAAAAACTAATGAAGTAATGAAAAAAGTGAAAGTGAAAAGAACTTTTTTATTAACTGGAATAAAAATAAAAATGAGGCTTTACAGAAAAGATAACTAACGGAAGCTGTATAAATAAACTAAAATTACAGGGAAAATGTCTCGAGTGAATGAGTTTTAATTTATGTCAATTTTCAAAAAATAAAAAAAGCAAGCTAATCTCGCAAACCTGCTTTAAAACTAATTAAAACGAAACTGAGACTGAAAATGAAGCCAAAATGGAAAAAAAAAAAAAAAAAACTCATAACTTTGCTGTTAGTGAATAATAAAACTGTCCTTTTCCTCAGCAGCTGCTAAAGTGGGAACTGCTTCTACCGGGACGGGGACATGAAGGCAGTTTAAGACATTTTTAAAGGGATAGTTTTAATTTACTGACACAAAGTGATACGAATTACCGCTATTCATATCTGAACATGACCGTGCAGAGATGGCCCAGCTGCAGTTGTGGCTAATTCGTACAACAGAAGTCCCAAAAAAAAAAAAAAAATTCACCTGTCACAGTGCCATGCGATGGCTCACCTGTCTGCCCAGCTGAAAGTCTAACTAGCTCGCGTGGAGCAGACAGCCATGAAGGAGCCTCAGTCCCTCAGGAGCGTAGCCAACAGTATATGAACAGGCCACCATGAAACATGCATCGTGAATGTCAGACCCCGCTCACATCCACATCACAGGATACAAGCTGCTGCCCTCGGGGAGACAGTGCACTCTTACAAAGTGTAAATCCAATCGCCATTTCAATTAAAATTTAAAACAATTTCATGTAGTCGACTGGCTTGTACTGTGCTGGCACCTGCTCTATGGCATTTTAATACCACTCTGTTGTTTTAATGCCTTTTTATTCAGTCCATTGGTTTTATTTGTTTCTCCGAGTGCTAAATCAGGGCGAGGTGATGGTTTGCTGCTTCCACGTTAACAATTTTTTTTCTTTAAGTAAACCTTGTATTCTATATGTAACTGGGTCGGAGACGGCTCAGCTCAATTATTATATTACCATAAAGGTTGCCAACGCCGCCGTGGGACTTTCACCCAAAGAATACACCCGGTGTTGTAACAGGAATATGATTGTTCAGTCTGACTTGGATTCAGGGGTTCTCCATCACAGGGAAGTCCACAAAAAAAAAATGAAAATGGGATAATTCGTTTTGTGAGAAGAACAATGCTTCACACAAGATTAAAATTAGCTTTAGCCAACGTCAATCAATGTATCAATGTATCAAAAGGCTGCTGCATAAACAAAAATCAGTACAACCCATAAAATCACAGCTACCACTACAGCTCTACACTCTACTGATTGTGTCTGACGTGGGCGGGACAGACGCTGATGTAACTCGCTGGTTACATAGACATATTACATATAGCTATTATATACATGAACAATATGGTTGCAAGCAGCTTGTATGCTCTCAAGTCACAACTCGGGGATAATAAAGTATCAGGGGCTCACCAAATTGCTGGGTCACATCCACTCTTGCTGAGAAGATGAATGTTTTCACCAAAATTCAAATCCATCAGATAGATTTGGAGATATACCTCCTGTGGAAGCTCTGGGAGGGAAAGTAGCACTGGTGCTGAGCTGAATTATCCCTTTGAAGAAAATATTTTACTTTTGGAGTCACAGTGCCCTTGTTTGGTCTCAAAATGCTTGGATTATGTGGCTAAGAGTAATTTTATGGTTATTTTAGTCCTTTTTCAGAGTTTAAAGAACCTGCTCCTGGCTGCTTTATAATACTTTTAGATAAGGCTGACACATTGCAGTACAAGCACACTTTCTGTGTGTTACAGACATGCAAATTTCACCGGTGTTTTGACTGACATGAGGGTGATACAATTTTCATTTTTGGGGAAGAAACGCTTCCTTTGAGAATCAGATGTTTGGCGTGTTAATCCCATTATACAACACACTGCATCTCCCAGTCAGGTCCCCTTGCTGTCCATGCCACAGCGGGTTAAAGAACAAATCTCTGGGGCCTGCTCTAATCCATTTACACACAATCTGCCTCCCGAAACAGTCAGCGAGCACAAAGATCAACTAGAAGTTTGGCATATCACAGCAGTCAGGTTGGAAAAAAAAAAAAAAATAACTAAAAAAATAAATAAATAAATAAATAAAAAGGCTCACATCAACAATAAAAGTCAGTTTCTCAGCAATGAAGAGGGGGAAAAGAGCCTTTATATTTGGGTTGATGCATCAAAATCCTGGGCTGGTTTTGAAGCTGTTGTCAAGGCCTCTGGGCTTGTGCACCTTGCTCAGCACGAAAAGCAGCATGCACACAGAAAGAAAAAAAGAATAACAGAAGGGGAGGAAGAAAAGAGCCAAGAACCAAGAAAGTAAACTGAAAGAGGTGAATCTGGCACATCCAAACAGGGTTAATGCAGGTGCATCGAAGACACAGAACTGATGACAGATTAAGAATGAACGGTAAGAAATCAGCTTATATTTATTGCAGTAAACATAAGGCGAGCTCACCTCCTGAGGCGAGTTCATTCTTACAAACTGAGAAAGTAAAATGAAGAACGGCGACTTATGGGCAGCGAGAGTTACTGTAGGAGAAGCTGGAGGGTGATGACTAAATAAGCTGCAGAAGACGCGGGCTGCCAAATTGCCGGGTAAAACAGCGTGAAAAAGTAAAAGGGCAAGGCTCTCAAGACTAAACAACCTGCATTTCAAAGCGGCATCGGGCAGGATTTTTAAATTACAGCCGCCTGGTCGGGCTAAATCACAAAGTGGGGTTGCCGTGGAGAAAAGTGACCCATTTCCACTAATTGAGATGCTGTGGACTCGCAGTGTTTGGTCAAATTTAATTCTGGTGCTGATGCGGTCGCCGGTAGAAAATCAAAACGCATGCAGCACACTCATGTTTACTAACTCAGATCCTGTGTGATGCTTTTTAAGGATGATTGAAGGGCCAAGGGAGGCAAAAGACATCGCATGGGGGGGTCGATTTTTCTCTGAGTGAGGTCTGAATGACAGTTTGTCTTTTGCTCATCAGGTTGAATCTGATACTGCATTCACACCATATTAACCGTGTTTCCATCAACCCAATTTAATGCACATTTGGAAAAAAAAAATCCTCAGTTTTGCAAAAAGGTTTTTAACGCTCACTTGAGGTGATTTTTTTTGCCTTTTTCGAAAACCAGTTGACGTGCTAACTGGAGAAGGTAACACTTTATTTACATGGCGGTGCCACAGCTTACAGCCGGGGAGCGATTTTTCTGGCAGACAAAAACAAGACAGCAGACGTAAGTACTTCTATTAATTTACCACACAGCAATTCCTATACTAATACAGAAACACTGACTTGTAATACCGACCTTATTTGACTATATGCAGTCATTTTAGACTCTAAATAAACCTGAACTTGAACTTGGAGGCGCTCTGTGAGGGAAATTTGCATAATGTGGTTGATGGAGACTCACATTAATTTGCATTTTCTTTCCTTGAATTTTCAAAATACTAACATGTGAAACATTTTGGATGGACATTTTGGATTGTGTTATGTCTCAGGTCTAAGGGAAACCAGGACACACCATGCATGTTCTCCTTCCAAGAATGGATAGCCATTACAACAAATCGGTTTTCATAAGTAGCAGCTATTTTATTGTTTTCTTTTGCTTCAGAGATGAGCAACAGGTCAATCTCAGACTTAAACTTCCCCTGACAAAAAAAAAGAACCTGAAATAAAAGACAGGGCTCTAAGCTAGTGCTTTCTGAAAAACAGGAGAAAATCCATGCAAAAGAAAAAAGGGCTTCTCACTCCTACTCACAGCTGCTGCCTGAAAATTAAGAAGAAATAACACTCCTTGCTTAGGTTACTCACTCTACTATAAATCACAAGCTGAAGAAAGGAATACTACATTTCAAAGTACACACAGAGTGGCTTCCATTGTGGAAAGTGGGAGAGGAGAGCAAGAGGGCATTGTTTAAATCCTTCAGGTGGCCAATCAGCACACAGCAATCCCCTTAGAGGATCCAATCAGGCGTCACCTGTGGCTCAACACACTCATGCTCACACACACACACACACACACACACACACAGGCCCAATCCCAACGTCCACCCTCACACACTCACTGACTTTGAGGCGCGTTCCCGCTAAGTCCGTGAGGGCTTAGGGTTGTCCCATTGACAAATCATGAGGTGCGTGAGGGATCTCTCGTGGACTTTTTGAGCCCTTAACGCACCCTTTCCGTAAATGGACATCTCCGCAGACTTAGCGTAAGGGAATTACCCATAGTTCATTGCATTGTGACGTACGACATGAATCCCCTGGGGAAACCAGCTGGCGGCCGCCATAAAAGCGAAGTTAAAACGAGCGAATTTGTAAACAAAAAACACGGAGGGTGCAATCAGCAGTGACGCCGCAAAAAAGAAGAAGTTCTCATGTGACTATAATATTTTATATAAAACAAAAAAACAACGTAAAATAAAAAGTCCCAAAGCTGTGATTGTGAGAAACATGATGCATCTTTGTTGACAACCAAAACAAAGGGCTGTCCCATTCCCTTTTTACAGGACTTCAGCCCCTCGCAGCCTCACGCACTCAATCACTTTCCAGGTGCAGCTACTTAAGTCAGTGAGGGCTCAGGGCTCAGGGCTTAGGGAGGAGATTGAGATTCAGCCACAGAATGCAGGTTGAGGGAGAGAGGAGGGAGGTCACACAACAATAGCTGGGTTTCCATCCAAATATATCAAAATTTTTGAGCGAATTTTGTCAAAATGCGCAAAAGAAAATGCGAATTTATGCCTGTTTCCATTAGTTTTGTTTTGCGATTATTGGGAGGAGAGTGCGCCGTGAGATGATGTCATAAGACAGCGTCTGTGTGTCAACTGAACAACAACAAACACTCAGCTGACACTCAACAGCTGATCAGGGACAGATTCCTGCTGAACTTGTCGGCTCTTGGGAGAAGTCTGCTTGCTATTTTGGCAGCGCTAACTTCATACCGAACCATCCTTAATAAGGAATAAGAGACTAATAATAATAATAATAATAATAATAATAACAATAACTAATAATAAGACTGTAGCGTAGAAGTGTGACGTGGTATCTGGTCCAGTCATCGTTTATTCGCAAAACCTGTTTCCACAGCAAAGAGTCGCATTTTCTTTTATCGATACGCTGAGAAATCCACCCCCTCCAAGCGTAAAAACTTTTTTTGCGAATTTTCGGCCGTTTTCGAATTTCTGGCGTTTCCATCCAAGTTTTTTTTTTTTTTTTTTTTTCCGCAATTTCTGAAAATGCGAATAAAAATAGCTGGATGGAAACCCAGATGACAAATGGCTAAAAGTCGCAATAATCGAAAGTCAGGCTTGATTCGACTTGACGGCGTTCACACAAGTTTGTACAAGTTGTGGAACTGGAAAAAAAGGCTCATAGCATGCCATCCTGCCGTATGAATGAACTGAATAAATGCATATGAAAGTGTCGAGAGGCTGATTTTACTGGACACGCATCCATGTTGAGCTCCGTGCTCGTCGAAAGCCTCCGCGTTGATCTCTCTGTGGAGATTTTGTGGGGAAATGGCAATCCCGAGTTCCCAGGAATCTTGTATTTATGGTTATAATAACAATATGGCATCAACACAGCATGATGCCCGTTTTTACACTGAGCGTAAATCTGTGGCCTGTGTGGGCACGATGACACAGAACATGATCTACATGTTAGGTAGGCGGTGTAACCGGCTTTTTTATTTAATTAATTATTTATTTATTTTAGCAGGTAGTCCCAGGTTAAAAATTAAAAAAAAGGAAAAAATGCTTGGTGTAAATGTGGTGTGAGGCATTTTAATAAAACGGGACGGGAAGCTCTTCTCAGTTGCCGCACCGCTTTGTGATCCAGACTGAGAGATTATTGGATTTTACCCTTAAAAATTTACCTTGACTTTCTCTAATATTGTGCATGAATGTTAAGCAGGGAAGCCGGAGCTTAGTGAGTGATATGAGGCTTTGAGGTAGGACGGGCACACACACACACACACACACACACACACACACACGCACACACACCTACATTGCTTTATCTATACAATATCTCCAAATGACAGACACTGTGATCTTACATCTTACACAGGCACACCGAAAAAAGAAACACTCACTCTCTCTCTCTCTCTCTCTCTCTCTCTCTCTCTCTCTCCCCCTCTCTCTCTCTCTCACACACACACACACACATAAAGAGGATTTTAATATGTTGTTACAGTGGTGTACTCTGGACATTATATGATACATCAACGGTGAATAATAGTCTCACTATATCCTGGAAATGGTTTGTGCATCTGCCTGTATCATGTTCCCTGACGTGGCCACAATCGTGGTAAACACACACACGCGCACGCACACACACACACACACACACACACACACACACACACACACCTAACAGTCTGTAAAGGACGATTATGGGTAATTCATATGTGCTGTTTCACAGGCAGGCAAAACCAGTGAGGAGAAATGGATGGAGGGAAGAGGTGGAATAATGAGAAAAAAAGACAAACAGGGAAAGGAATGATTGCAGTTGATGGAGGGATGGATGGAGAGAGAGAGAGAGAGAGAGAGAGAGAGAGAGAGCAAGAGAGAGGAAAGGAATAATAGGATAAGGAAGGTGAGAATGAGAGAAGAGGTGGAGAGAAATGAAAAAAGGGCAGGGCGAGGAGGAATGACGGGAACAGGAGAGGAGGGGAAATAGAGAGATAAACCAGCGGAGAGGAGGAGAGGAAGAGAAAAGGCAGGGAAGACGCATGAGAGGAAGAAATGGGGCTCAGTGGAGATTAGTCGCGTGATAGGAGCAGAGGGGGAGGTGCAGCTGAGATAAAAAGAACAGAGCCAATAATTTTATATTACGGGAGGTAGCAGGCAGGCAACACCCTGCGAATTGTCCCGCGGTATCCATCGTGGAAATCCCCCTTCATGAATTCACTCTTCATCCGCTCTGTTTTACTGCTGCATACGGCGGGAGATTAGATGAGATAAAACTTTAATGATTCTCAAGGGGAAATTAGCGAACCATTGGTAGCCAGCACACAAGTCCTCCGTACATTCACCCTGCGTCTGTCCCATATCGCCCCGAAAACGCTCCGATAGCTCTCAACTCACCAGATTCATTTCTTGTCAGTTTCAACAGGCAACACGCTTTACTGTAACACTGATCGTAAGCGTAAAATAAAAATAACCTCCGTGCTGCCCAGGTCTCAGGTTGGCCTTTATCCGGGACAGAGCCGTCATTTCAAAAGGGAGTGGAATGGATTTTTTGTAATACAGTTTTTCTCGATTGCTAAGACACATTTCTCGAAAGTTGCTCTCCTTTTCTCTAAACTGTAAACACAAAACCCAATTTTCAAGCTACATTCACAAAACCTCAGACTCCTCTTGCAAAACCAAACTTTCACCTCAAAACAGTTCAATCTGTGCTCAAAACTGAACTATGTTGTCAAACTGTGCCCCGAGTCAAGTGTGATCAGTTTTGAGTTGTTGTGTTCAACCAGTGACACCAGTACTTTACTTGTGTTTGACTTTTGCCACCAGTGCTCACCATTATGCAGCACAGGTGCATCACAATGAAAATGTGTTGGTAAGTTGTGTCTAAACAGGTGAAACGTGCTTATGGTTTTGCCAAAAGAGTGACTGATTCAATCAGCGGGTTCAGGCAATGGAGCATTTGGTTCAGACAACAGGGTTTAGTGTTTTAGCAATTGAGGAAAAACTGTAATTCAATGTGTCCATATTTTATGTGTGCATTTTATTCCGTGCACATATATACACCCTTTGAAAAGGAAAAAAAAAGATGCAACAGATATGAAACCACCAACTCATAACAGTGGGTCAGCTATGGAGTAACTGGCAATTTTTCAGTGAAAGAAAGTGCAGGAGACAGATTCCAGAAGTGGCGGGGACAACCCCTCGTGTCCAGCACACACCTGAGGGGTATTGCACAAAAGTAGGATTAAGACATCCGGGATAAGTGAGTGAGCCTAGCTCAACCAATCCGAAACAAGAGCGTCCAGGCTTAATTGGTTGCACAAAAACCAAATCAGGATGATCAGACACGGATTAATCAAGCAGCTGAAACCTATCCTGGATCAGTGCGTGCACGCAGCTTCCTCAGATAGACCCCGCCATCGATCACAGATTCACCGATCAACCATGGCAGCGAGAGCAGCGTATTTCTCCCCCTCTGAGGCAGAAATCCTTATGGAGGCTTACGAGGAGCTGAAGGATCAAATCAAAAAGGACAACACGGACACTCCTATAAAACAATGAGAGAAAGCGTGGCAAAGTACTGCAGACCGCCTGAATGCGTAAGTAGTGCGCAAACACACACTCACTGCTCCGTTGAAACCATCACAATTACAATCCAAATAGTTAATTAACATCTCCAAAAACATAGTTGTACTCTGATTATTAATCAGTTGAAGTTGTTAGTGAAATTGACTGCAGATGTGGGTGAAATTGTGTAAATGTAACTCCATCAGACTGTATAACTCTTTGATAAATAGATGAGCTCATTTACTTAATTGAATTTCCCTTTGGGATAAATAAAGTTCCTCTTATCTTATCCTTATATTTGCTCCTCATGCTCCATGCTCCTCTGCATGCACATCAAGATAAAATCCCCCTCAGGTGCCCATGAGGCTGGTTTTTTGAATAGGAAATCCTTTCACAGCATTATGTTCAGGTGAACATGACTTTTTGATATTGTCAATTAATGAACACTGTACACTGCTTGTGTTGTGCGTTGATTGGTTTAATAGTTTCATCTTATAATTTCAGATGGTTTGCAATGCTGATTGTCTGATCAGCAATGTTGTGGCAAAGTGGCCTGGCTCAGTCCATGACTCCCGAGTCTGTCGGACCTCCAGAATCTATCAGCGCCTATCACAAGGTGAGCCACACAACCTCTATTAATAACCACTTTTTACATCATGGCTGTGTCAAGAATGTCACTCTATTTATGAGGTTGTGATGACGAGATTTTGTATTGACAGGTGAATTCTCTGGTCTGTTGCTGGGGGACAGGGGGTATGCCTGCCAGCCTTTTCTCCTGACACCACAGATGCCCAGGGGGCACAGCAGACCTACAGTCCTGCCCATGCCAGGACAAGGGCCAGGACTGAAATGACCTTTGGCCTCCTGAAGGCACGCTTTTCACTGTCCTCAGGACTTAAGGGTCAGGACTTTGAGGACATGTGACATCACTGTGGCCTGAGCTGTCCTCCACAGTGTGGCCTACTGAGAGGGCCCCCAGAGTGCCATCACACAGACTGGGACAATCTGGCTGCTCAGGGACCAATATGTGTTAAATTATTTTAGTAACATGCATGCTTTAAATTTAAGTTAAATATGTCCTGCAGTGGCAGAGATGCATGCTGTGAATTTCAGTTAAATATGGCCTGCATTGGCAGATATTTTTTCCCCCTTTTTTTTTTTAATTCAGTTTAAACTGATTTTGCCTCTTATGTTGTTTGTGCTGTATACTGTGTGCATACAAGCTTGCTACTGCATCCATTCATTTGTCTGTTCATTTGTTGTGTATGGATTTGTCCTGCATTTATTTCAGTGTGCAGACATGCAGGGTGTGTTATATACAGACCTTTGAATGTGTCTTTATTCTTGTGTTGTATAATATGCTTTGATTCCGTGCTTTCTGTCTTGTAGAGTCACTGTGTGACTTCAGTTTTGAAAGGAGCTGATGGTTTACCTGCTTTGATTTATCCTTATTCAATAAAGGAACATCATGACTCTTTGATGTGTATTTATATGGGATGTGTATTTTATAGTCTATGGGAAACTGTAAATGATCTAATGATTGCAACATCATCTAAAATCATCTATCTACAATTATTGAAATGAATGGTCACAGATGTTAAAATAATGACAGTGGGTCTAGTTTTGACACCTTCCTGAAATAATCGCGTAAGGTTTTTTTTTTTTTTTTTTTTTTTTTTTTTTTTGTCAAAAATGAGTTTTTTGCCTAAATCATCTCCTCTTGATGCTGGCCACCTCTGGAAGTATAACTGCCTAAATCAAGAGTGTGTCAAAACTGTGACTTAGGTAGTTTTATTTTGCCTAAGTCAAAAGAAAATGTGACTTAAGGAATTTTACGTTATTTAGGCTATTTTAAGCGTTTCAAGATAGCAGCGGTATCAAGAAGAAAGGAAAATTTTCTCTGCCAATGAAGTTACTTCAGTGATCCAGGGCTCATCCTCAATTGGTAAGTGATGAGGTTTAGTATAACATTGGCATATAACATATTACAATTGCCTAAGTCATTTATTTCTGTTATATTACATAATTGACAGACATTGTTTTTAGTATGTCAGTAGTCATCTTTTTATAACCTTTTTGAGTGAAATTATCAATAAATATAGTTAATTTTTGGTGAATTTTTTTGTGTCGCCTGAAAAACCTGAAAAAATGACTTAGGCGATTATTTTAGGAAGGTGTCGATGTGATAACAATGCGTAGTGGGCAGTGGAATAACTTTTAGTTTCGGTTTGTGGTGACTGCTGACTGAGATAAGGGATGAGATTAAATAAATCCTGGAACTTAGCCTGGTCTGGAGCAGGCTAGCTCCACAGAATAAATCTCCATGGTAATTTATGTCATAACATATCCCGCTATCCACTATCCCACTTTGTGCAACCGCATCATGGATAAATTAATCCAGGATAACCAAGATATCCCGGCTTAATCCCTTATCCTAGTTTTGTGCAATACCCCTCTGGTCTTTATTCCCACTAGTGCTTTTTAACCCAGGCCTTACGGTTAAACCCTGGCTTAAGGAGTCACAACACTTTTTGAGTTTAATAAGCCTTGGGTCCAGTTGTTCAAAAGATTTAATCTGGATAAAAGTGATCTGGACTTGCGAATCCCATTTTTTGCTATCCAGGATCTCATAATCCGTCTTACTTTTATACCCGTTTTTCCAAGCAACACTGGATTGGATTACTCTGATCCAGATACAGACTTTTGTGGATTACCAAATCTGGATAAAAAGTGCTCTAAATGGGACTAAACATTGCAATATGCACTATATGAACAGTAACGGGTAGAACAGCATGTGTCACCTAATGTTTTTATTTGAAAAAAACAGAGATTTACCAGCATTTTGAAGCTGTTTTTTTGGTTTGCTGTAGTTTAGCAAGAGTGATTTGTTCCTCTGCTAGATGAATCTGTACTTCTGCTCTTTCAGTTTCTCACCTAAGAAGTGACTTGTAGGCATCATCATCATCATCATCATCATCATCATCATCATGCTGGGTTGGCAACAAACACTATGGAGTTCTGATTTTATGTTTACTAGTTTTTCACTTTAACTGTACTGACAAGTTTAATAGGTTGACTACTGACTGCTTTATCTAATTTATTAGTGTAAAGGTTGAACATATCAAGTGCAAATTAAAAAGGAATGTGTATGTATACACAATACATGACACACATGTTATTGTAGTTTTTTTTTCTTTTTTTTTTTTTTTAATCAAATGCATCCAAATAGATAGATAGATACATAGATTTACTTTATTGATCCCAAACTGGGAAATTATTAGTTTGGTGTTATTGGATGTGTGCTGCTACTGTGATTTTATGCTACTTTACTATTTATTATGTTTTTAAACTTGTATGTCTCTTTCCTGCTGTATGTTTTTAGTTGCTTACCGGGACCTCAGTACTTAATTTCGTACCTTTTCATGTGAACAGCATGTCTAGATATCACAAATAAAAATCCTTGAATCCTTGAGTCTTGAACAACACAAGCCAAGGGTTTGGGCTAAGGGTGGGGACATCCCTCTTTCGTAGTTGCAAGTTTAAAACAACTGTAAACCTAGGACTTAATAGAAGTTTAAGCTTGTCTTAGTCATGCCAGGGGTCTTAGACCGGTGCTACATGTAGTGTGAAGTGCTTTTTGAACAATTGAACATACTGAGATGTAAAGCTTTACAAAGACAAATTAAATCGTGAGTTGTAATAAAAAGAAAAAGTAACAATGAAAATAAACTCTAATAAAAACAAAAAGAATCACTGTGAAAAAGCTAACTACAGGAATGTCTTCAGTTTGCTGAAACTGTCAACAGGGATGCACATTCGAGCAGCAGGGGGGCCAACAGCCGGCAAGACAAACAATCAGCACTCCAGATGAATTTGCTGATTAACACTCCGTCAACCAGAGAGGAACAGCTGCTCAGTGAAATCAGCTGCCTGAGTATCTGATTGCAACGAAAACCTGCATCCGGTACAGGGGACACACAGTCATTTGTGATAACGACAGACGTAGCTAGTCAGAGATATTAATGCCGTGCGGATCTGCCATGTCTACAATTCTTAAAAAAATTCCCTGCCAACTTGTGTGATAAGTAAGGACACGGGTCGTCTGTTCCTGTTACCACCATGTGAATCAGTGTCCCCTTCACCTGCACCTCCGAACGCTCCACTCTGGCATTTCAGATGCCCTGTGGTGAAGAGAAATGGGTACAGTCATTCATAACAACAGACAGTGTACCATTTAACCGGAGTGACCAGATGGTGAATGAAAAAAAAAAAAAAGGAATTGGGTGTGCGTTTGTCTCCAAAGGGTAGTTTTTGGCCCTGTGACCTGCTGTAAGGGACATGCTGGCATTTACTAATCTACAGAAAAACTGCATTAGCTTTGGATATTGGCAAAAAAAAAAACCAAAACAAAACACACAGAGTCAGATTTACATACATGAAAGCTGCGGCGCACTTTATTCTGTGCCACAATTTGCATGGAAATAACGTCGGATTTACTGGGGCAGCAGATAATTACAGCTGATGGGCAAAGTGCATTTCCAGGGTGTTGCACCTGAGAAACAGCATGCATGTTGCGAAGGCCGGGATGCCCGGAAAGATGTGCAAAAGCCGTGAATCTGGCCCTCAGCACGATCCGGCCATATTGTTCTTTCCACGCTTTTCTGCACCTACACTGTCTCTTCTGTTTTGTTTTGCTGTTCTGCTTTTTTTTCCCCCCTCTCCTCCGCCTGCTTCAGACAGGATGATGTTCTCCTCATCTCTCTCTCTTCTGTTTTCCCCCGCTGATCTGGTTTGATTTGGGGGGATGGGGAGCTGTTTTCGAGCTGTCAAGAAGGCACCGGCAGTCGCAGCAACATAACTGTATCATCTGTAGCTCCTCTATTCAATGCATAGCACTCTCGAGGGCTTGCTAAATAACTAGGTAATGGGTTTAACGCGCAGCCTTCAAAAATACTGCACTCAGCACCGTTTATACCAGGAGAGCTTTTCTTAAAAGACAACGCAAAAAGGAAACAGCAACTTGTAAACATTTGCTTCCATACAACCCAGTGTAATTTCCCTGTCAGATTGGTGGGACAAATGCTTGAAAATGGGAACTTGTCGTGATTTTTCCAGGACATCTGGTCGGTCTGCACAGAACTCAGAGAAAAGAATGAGTCGTTGAGTATTTCTTGTTAGTGTCTTTGTGTTTTCTCTTCTCTTCTCTCCTTCTGCTTTTTGTTTTGGTCTGTCATTCTGCTGCAACGCATGCTGTAATGCTCATTTGTGTATGAGCTGTGCAATAAACGCTTATTATTATTAAATAAAGCTGGACCCTGAACCTTGAAACACTGATATTATTGCATCAAACAGGATGATAAACCTATTTATGGGTGTGTGTGTGTTTGTATGTGTGTGTGTGTGTGTGTGTGTGTGTGTGTGTGTGTGTGTGTGTGTGCTATACAACCCTCTTTCTCAGCCCTGAGCTCCAGCAATTACTCTGTAGGACTCCTGAAAGAGCCAATTACCCCAAATGACATCCCCATGCATGATCACACTCTCCTAAGTGACAAACAGATGCTGCAGCAATCGTAATTACAAACAACGTCGCTGCTTAACGTAAGTGCCAGTAATTGCTTTCTCAGTCCCCCATCATTGTCACAAATTGATGCCGCCGTCAGAGATCCGTGATATTCAAGGACACAGGCGGAGATCTTCTGATTTATGTAAATCCGTCTGACTGCAGTAAAATCAGGCGGAGTATTGATTTGTCAAAAGAATCCGAGAGCACGGTTGTGTTTTAACACGGCTGTCCACCAACGGGGGTGAAGACGATCGCGTTGGGTGTCAGGGACTTAGCCGACGCCCGCAGGAGCCTGTTTTAAAGTGCAAAGGATTTATAATGAGTTTAAAACAGTCTCATTACTATTCATGCGCAAATGTCAAGACACGTTACTCGTAAAACACAATGCAAAAAATAAACGCAGAGTGATTTGGATCTTTAAATCTGTATCTATCTCTTTGCCAGTAATAAAATATATATTCTTATATACCTATAGCATTTCTGTGGATTCTTCTGAGACTATTGTTTCACACGAAATCCACAAATGCACGTGAAACATAATGTGCAAATAAATGCAGAGTGATTTCTATCAGCAACCCATCATATACTCATATATCATCATTTATCAGTAAACACAAACATTTCTCCAAATGCGTTGTCATATTTTAACTCAAATATCTCCATTTGCATGGCTTAATAACATTCACAATCCTTAAATTATTTTGTGAATCTTTAACCATTAAATTTGTTTAGCATTTAAAAATTTGACAGTGTGTTTCTATAGACGTTTGTGTTCATTATCTCTCCATTATTTGTGATTGTTTATTAATTTAGAGTCACAGATACAGATCTATAGACACAAACCATTCTGCATTTATTTATTACACTACACTACACTACACTACACAGTTCTTGAAAGTTTCTTCCATAAGAGCTTTTCATGCATGTTTGGCTTTGTTCTCACTGCAGGTTTAGAGAAGTTGTTCTGTAATGTGGCCATTGTGTTGCCCTTGAAGCTTCGATAAGCCTTTACAAATGATTTTGACTCATACAAGGTGCAAGATACAATGCGATTCCAAGGTTTAGAGAAGAAAAGGGGGCATTATAATGTAGCATTGGGGTGTAAATACATGAATGAATCAATGAACTTTTATTTATATAGCACCTTCCATGCACACAGGTGCTTAAGAATTCTCTAAAACACAAATTTCAAACTGTACACAACAAAAACACAGAGAAACTAACTGAAAACCATACACAAAAGAAACACATAACAATAAAACATAAGTTTAAAACCACACACTACAACAACACAGCATCACTAAGACACACTAAGACACAGTAAGAATTCACTGTTGGAGTAAAGAAAAGCAGAGAACAAAGCTTCAGGAGAGTATGTCACGTTGCTGCTCAATGCCACACACTGAACAGCACATTGGCCCCATGAATACATTACAATACAAAACAATGCAGATCTCTTTCAATTGCACTACAAAGCAATATAATACAGCGCGGTAAGGTACAGGGTAATGCAGTGCAATACAACCGACTTTGTAAGAACTACGTTTTGGAATACTTTCCGTGGATAAACCCCTATAGATATTCAACAGGATGTCAATATGCCAATACATTATTGAAGCCTAATATATGGCAGCTGACATTCTCCTGACTTCTCGCCGATGTTTGAAGTATCAATGGACTTTCTGTTGAACTTCTGTACAGCAATATATCCGCAAAAGTCTGTGTCAGGTCAGGTATGTGCAGGAATAAATTTGTCTTATTTGCACTTTGAGGCGGTTGTGGTTGGGGAATAATGCAAATATATTATCCAAAAATATGGCTGAAACAAACAGTTAATAAAACGCTGCCGTGGAGCTTATGAGTGCAGAGTTACTGTGCGTGCTGCGCTGCCGTGCACTTTATTTTCGGTGTTGGCATTACTGGACTCACTGGAGTGGTCATTTAACTAATGAATGCGCGGGATGCAGTCCACTGTTTTTGTGTGATGTGCACAATTCCAAAAAAAAAAAAAAAGAATAAAAAAGAATTGTATAGAAGAGCATCTTTATCGTCTGCTGATCCAGGATTTTGTCTACAGCATCACCATATTAATGATTAATTTAGTGAAGCTGGAGATAAATTTGCAGTTTAGTGGACATTAACTTCAACCCTGCTGCTCTCACCAGCGAGTTCCTCATCGCAAATGCATGCTGCACAGTTGAGGTTTGTTTGAACCCACAGCCCTTTATTTTAAGATCCCATGGTTTTCAGGGATACTGAATATGTCCTGCTGAATTACAAGGAAATGTGTCATGTGTTCGCCAGAAAGTGGACCCAAACGCAGGAGCAGAGGCACGTTGCAGGTTGAAGAATACAAAATATTTATTAGCTAAAGCTAGGAACCGAGGGGCACGCATGGCAAGTACAGTGACCGGCCAAAAATAGACCTGAAACCAAGACTAAAACTGAAATGGGAGCAAGACACACCTGGGAAAGGGGCTGGAACACGAGACTGGAGAAAACAGGATTGGCTGAGAGAAACACCAGGGAGGGAACAGAAGAATCATAACATCAAGTCCAAAAACACAAGACTGTGAACACAGAACCAAGACAGAAATGTGTACAAAATGAGATGCAAGACATCTATTTGTTTTCTGTCATGATCATCACCATCCTGATACTAACACCCTGTGATGGTAATTTAACCTTGAGCAGGCAGTCCCAGTCAAATCAATAATCCCATTTTCAATAGACATCTGGCCCTAGTATGATATGATATGGCATACTATCATATGGTGCAGTACTGTATACTCTAACATACCAAACAGTATGGGATGGGATGTTATAGTATGGTAAAGTATTCTATACTATAGTATTGTTATGCTATATGGAATAGTATTCAATAGTAAGTTATTGGATTGTGTGGTATTCTATGGTAAAATCTGATATTCCATGTCATATTGTACTGTTGTGTGGTGTATATATAGTGATGTATAGTGTGATATTGTGTAGTTTTGTGGTGCCAATACAGTGGTCCCTCGCTATAACGCGATTCACCTTTCGCGGCCTCGCAGTTTCGCGGATTTTTTTTAGTGCAATTTTGCATGTTTTTTTTTTTTTTTTTACTGGACTTATTTTTCTACGAAGGTTTGAACTTTGAGAGAAAAGTGAGAAAATGTTAATGCCTGTCTGAGAAAAGTGTATAAAGTGTGTAGTGAGGGGTTTTACAGCCTTAAAACATCTATAAGAATTGTAAAAAATAAAGCTGACTACTTCGCGGATTTCGCCTATTGCGGGTTATTTTTAGAACGTAACTCCCACGATTAACGAGGGACCACTGTATATTATTCCAGTGTTTCCCACACAAAGGCTACATGGGCGACCCAGTCAGGTACATGAATGGCTGCCCAGGTAGCCTATGTTCCGACTTAGTTTACGGATTGTTCACATTTTATTCACCCTCCTGAGAGAGAAAGAAAGAAAGAAAGAAAGAAAGAAAGACAAAGAAAACAAAGTGTTGGTAAGAGGTTATTCACCCAAATGCTTTGTTTATCCACTGCAGAACTACTTCCTTGAGCGAACAGGTTGCAGTTATGGAAATGGTTCTACAACAGGATGAACACAACCTTAATTTAACTTTGTGACTTTGCCAGTGCTGGTGCTGAGCTCTTATTCTTTGAGAAGCTTGAAGCTTTTAAAAAAAAAAAAAAAAAAAAATCATACTTTGCCTACAGATGCACAATTCATCTTTGTGCACATATACACAAAGCAGGAAAATGGAAAGAGTACCTGTTTAGTATTTCTACTTAGAGCATTATTTGTGCACAGAATTCAAGATTTCAGAAAATGATGGTTCAGATTTAATATCAGTCTGTAGTAAATCTAACCCACATTACACCCCATTGAAAACTTTGCCTTTCAAATGGCAGTGTATTGTATTTGGTGGAATAGTGTGCTGCATGTTTTATGGTGTAATATAGTGTCATATAGAGAAGTCGTGTTTGGTATTCTGTGGTAATGTGCATTGTTTTTGTTGTTTTTGAAAACAACTACAAGTTCAATCACAAGGTGCAAGAGTGTTGTGATTGACTGAGTGAACACACACACACACAATGACCCACAGGCATGCATAAACACACACAGGCAGACATGCACGCTTTACACAAGGACAGGGATATTTGCATGCACATGCAAACAATACAAACAATCACAAACACACTCTGGGTGACCTGTGCTGTCAGAAAAAAAAAATCAGGTTTCGATTTCAAAGTGTTGCCAGTTGTGTGAATGCCTTTCATTTTGTCCCATCACATTTCTCAGCGGGTCAAAGCTGCCACTTCACAGTCACACTCGCCTTCCCCGCTGCTGCTCTTGATGGCTGTTTTCCCCTTGATATGCTCACTGAACCAAAATGACGATATCTGATGACAACCAGACACAGGCTCCCATCCAGAACGTGAGAAAACACTCATTAACCGGCGTCTCTGACAAAAGTTCGCCAGGTGAGACTCGTGTGCTCCGCTCTGATTTTCTCCACATGAGGAATGTTGGTCATATCCAATCACGCAATCACTGAGCTACCTGTTCAGATATATCACCATCTACGCTTCTCGAATGCTAAAAATGATGCCTTTTAACTGCCTGTGAATTGAAAATGAAAAAAAGGAAAATATACTCAGCAGATTTTATTAAAACCGAAGTAATTGGATAAAACAGGATTTTATATTGTTTTTTAATTGCGTTTTAATCATTTAATCACTTCCTCTAATTCACTTTGCAATTTTTGAACAACAAAATTTCCAATTATCATTTAAGGAGGAAAACGGTAACAGACCAATTTAAAGTTAATGAAAATGAATGTGGCTTGTAAAACAGTGAAATTGCATGTGAATTAAAAAAGGAGAGTGGTTTGTATTTTTTGAATTCTATCTATTTTTTTGTTAACTCCAGTCCTCAAATACCATATCAACTAAGTGTTAGGCATTTTATGTATTTGTGTAATATGAAATGTCGCTAATCAATATATTTACAAAAATGCAATGACAACTATGAAATAAAATAAAAGAAATGTCTGCAAATGAAAAGATTTAAGCTACATAAATTGCCAATTACTTTCATTGGAAGACTTGCTTTTGTGGGGCTTACATTTTCTCCTTAACATCTTTATATCTCCACATCCTTATTGCTATGCTTTTTGGGTAACCCCACTAATGAGGTCTGCTCCCACGCCCTCGAGGTCCTCATGAAAGTCTGCATGAGCTCTCTGGTGAATGAACGGTAGAATCAAACAGCCGCTGAAGCCCGAACTTCACGGGAACACACCCGTTGAGTCTGCCAGTCCACAAACGCGGCGAAGTTCGGACATTTGGAACCTGCCTACTGCGCTCTCGGCGAAGCAAAAGAGAAACCAAAAAAAAAAAAGCAAAAATGGTCTTTGTGAACAGCAGTGGATCACTAAATCATCAGAGACTGAGTAAAACAGCCCAAAACTCACAGTTTAAAAAGGTGCAGTGCAAATTCACCATGTAGTTTCTGCTTACCACACTGCTGTCAATGTAGATAAGGCCAGTTAATTAATTTCTTAACCCACGACAGCTCATAATATATAGGAAAACATCCCCAGCCAACGCTCCCTCACAACTAAATTGCCAGGCTGTGAGGAACAGCTTGAGGATTGGTGACAGTACAGCCAGTGCTACCATGATGACAAGTGTGAAAAGGGAGAAATTTTATGCAAATATTGTGAACACACAGGTAAATAAGCTGCAGGCGCTGATTGTGATCAGCAGCCTGTAACTAATAGCAGGCGCCATGCTTAAACAGCATCCGGGCAACTTTTATGCCGCCTTATTAACAGGTTCCAGTCCACCGATCCCAAGACTACACGCAGTCTGCTTTCAGCAAGCGGGTGGAGCTTACAAATGAGGAATCTGTTTGGCATTATTAAAGGGTTAAATAATTTGATTTACAAATAAGCACGGGCACGTTCACAGTCCATGCGCTATAGTGCCGCATTGACATTACAGTACATAAAAATGTGAACCATGTGCTCCTGAATAAAGTAGAGCCATGCCATCAACTTCCCAACTTGCCCACTCCCCGCTGTCCTCCCCATAAATTTCAAATCCATTACAGTGGCTGGGGAGTTGGGGGCAGGAGGAGGATGGAGGATGGGGCGGGGGTGCAGTGCAACACTGCCCTTTCACCGCATTACACCAGAGATGATGCACAAGCGCTGCATTTCTCCACACCTCACATCATAATTTACTATCTCCTATTCTGCTCTTACTAGAGTGTTGTCTGCTTTACATTTTCGGTTTTTGACTGGTGCTCTTGTCCACAGAGATTTACGTCAATCAATCAATATTTAAATGGATCAAAATACCCTGACCTTTATCCAGAGAGGGTTGACTGTGCAGTAATGCTGTTTATTTATTTTGAAACCCCACTTTACACTTATACAGTTGTTAAAAACAATGAGCCGCCCAGCAAAGCCACAGTTTTTTAACAAAGATTTTCCAAGAAGCAACAAACCTTTCTTATTCCTATGGTTGCATACCAAACAGAACGAAGCAGACACACATGCTCCCCATGATGGGCGATCAGATATGGATTGATTCTGTTTGTGTCGTGCAGTCAAGGTGTCGAGCTCATGTGGATTCACAGTCCACATCAATAAATCCCATCACACATTGCAGAGGGTGTTACCGTTCCCAGGCCTGCCAGGCTTTACAACACTTCATAGCTGAACTCCCCTGCTGCTTCTCTTGATGGCTGCCCCCCCCCACGATACTCACTGAGCCAAAATGACAATATGAGATGACAGTCAGGTATAGACTCTGACCCAGTACACGAGGAAACACTCATTCACTGGTGATTGTGACAAAAGTCTGCGAGGTGAGACTCACATGCTCGCATACTTTCCTCACAGCCCTCCGAAGCAATTTTCTCCACAGGAGGAGTGGTTGTCACATCCAATTATCCAATTATCGAATCACTGTGCTCCTCGTTCAGGTATATCGCCATCTTCTCCCCAGTCCTGTCCTGTGAGGGGCGGAGGCAGCTTGAATGTTACAAGTGATTCTATTTAACTGCTTGTGAACTGAAAACAAGGTTGACGAAATTGCGTGTGAATCGAAAAATTGAGAAATTATCAAATGATTTGATCACAACTGAGGTAATCGGATAAACACTGCAAATGGTGATACCGTTCCCAGGCTTGCAAGGCTTTGCAAACACATTTTACAGGGGCAGTTCACCCAAAATAGAAAAAAAAAAAAAATATATATATATATATATACACCTAGCTTCTATATGATTTGGTGAGGTTTCCCTGTTTCCCTTAACCTCAATACATTGGGGTTAGACTTGTTTGTGGAGCTTGAACCGTCAAAAATTGACATGTGAAAAATTCAGCAGCAGCTCTGCCCCAAACCAGTGACACAGAGGTCCAGTATAAAAGAGTTTTGCTGGGAACAATTTCTTGCTGAGCAACACTGGCAAACATGTTTATCTACCTCCTGTGAATACCAATTACAGACTGATAGACACCAGCGCTCTTCCATCTTCCATCCAGTTCGATTGTATTGGGGCGAAGGACGGCAGATTGGAAACCTCACCAAATCACACAGAAACTATCTAAATGGACAGACAGCACTAGGGCTAAGTGGGATTTCTTTTTTTTCTATTCTGGCTCAGCTGTTCCTTTTAAGCATAGTAAATTAGAGGAAAGAGAAGTTGTTTCTCAGCTCATCACACACAGACAGCAGAACATAATTGTCCTGTCTGTCCTGAAAAGTGCACAGAGAGATCTTTAGCTGTCACTGCACATTACTACAATATTACTCCCAGTGGGGGAATTATCCTCTCCTGCTCAAGGACACTTCAGCAGGGTAAATGAGAAACACCATCCCCACTGTCAGCAACTACCAAAATATCTTTCAGCATTGCATTTTGCCCCCTGTGCACCAGTGTTGCTCAGTGGTCAGCAGTGGAAGTCACTGGTGTGAATCGTGAACCGTTTTTACTGTTTAGTGCAGTGTTTCTCAACTGGGGGTCCGCGGACCGCTAGTGGTCCGTGAAAATAAAATATCTTTTTAAAAAGATTCTATGACATTTATAGAAATAAGATTATTTTAATCAAATGTGACTGAGACCTTTTTCTACCTAAACTACAGAGGGTAACAGGACTTTTTTTTCTCTAATTCCATCTGTTTCACAAGTGTAATTCATTGTATTTTAATAAGAGATCTCGCTCCCATTTGCATTGTTAAAGTAACTGCATGACGCTGTTAATACAAACCTAACATGATCTGCATCCTTTTCAAATTATGAGCCCCCTAGCGTTTCAGTGGGCATACACCATTTATTTCTTAATAATGCTTTTATTGTGAAACATCTGCAGGAAAGTGTTGTGGGAAAACTCATTAATTTGCAAGGTTCAAGTTAGCATTTGAAATTAAGCTAATGTTACAAATAAACGAAGAAGAAGAAGAAGAAGAAGAAGAAGAAGATGACAACATTTAAATGTGACAACATGGAGAGATGGCTCAAATTTAAAAAAAAAAATGCTACTGCATACAAAGCAGCTGTCTGTCGTGGCTTGCATTGAGCTGTATGGGAATGAACCAGGCCTACACGCAAGCCGCCTCACACAGATTATTTTACTGGTAAATATATTGCTGACAAACACACTGTTTGATAGTGTTCAACACGCCACCTCTCCTGTATCCAGCTCTGCCTGTACCGAGCTGCTCTCACTGAAAAAACTAAACAAAACCAAAAACACAATTTTAAGTCGACAAAGTGCATGCATACTCAGGACTAAGCAACTTTTTTTTTTTTTTTTTTTTTTTTTTTTTTTTACATACAAATGCATAGTCTATAAGTTTCCCCTTACCTAAATGGCAAAGTGGTGCTTCTCTCCATTTGACTCAAATTAAATTCTACAGTCCAGTCAGAAACGGAAACTAGAGCTCGCTTCTAAATGGTAGCAGGCTTTACTACATTATTTATTTCTACTGAGCACTCAAAATCCAGTCCCTAATGCAACTATAAAGAGAAAAGTGTAATATGAAACTTTTCGCACATTAAAACAACAGTAAGTGTTGTATATTATTCATCTTCAGATAAGATTTGACAGATATTGTTGTCCTCATTGGGGCTAATTAAACTGGGCTGACATGCTACACAATATAAACCACTGCAGTAAAAATACAAAATACAGAATCAATTACAGAATACAGAATCAATCAAGTATAAAAACACGCACCCTACAATAGTAAAAGAATATTAGACAAATAAATAAATAAACAAGTAAATGAATACCACATTGATTCCATTCAAAGTGCACACTTTCAAAAAATACAATATTCTGCCTGATGGGAGAAGTTTGTGTTTGTGTGAAGCCTGTGTCTCTGGCCCACAGCAGTGTGTGCACACCTAAATCTCTCCGAAATCTTTGCATGAAATTGGCTTTTTACGGATGTTCAGAATGCTTTGGTGGGCAGCGGTGAGCCAAGTTAGGATCCTAGTGGCGACGATCGAGGAAAATGGTATGAAGAGACAGAACTGAAGAAAGGAGCTTGAAGTTTGACAAACAAGACCCATGCAAAAACACCACATTGATTTGGTTGATGGTGTGTTTTTATCTATAGGTTCCCTTGTTATTTATCTGTGTTTATGTCCCAAAAACATGCCGCTCATGGATTACAGTCTCAAGACTGTAGACACTATGGTCCCACTATGGTCCCTATGGTCCCAAGACACCCGTGGGACCATAGGGCCTTGGTAACATAAGCCCTTCGGAACATAGGGCCCTGGGAAGCTAAGACCTTTGGGACAAAAGCCTTGAGGCCATACAGCCTTGAAACCAAAGGGTTTTGGGAATATATGACCTTGGGAACATAAGACCTTGGCAACATAAGAAAATTGGAATGTAAGACCTTGGGCATACAACCTTGGGACCAAAGGCCTTGGGAACATCGGACCTTGGGAACATAAGATAATGGGAATGTAAGAACTTGGGAAAAAAGGGCCTTCAGAACCTGGTACCTTGGGAACAAAAACACTGTAGACACAAGACACTGTGCTTATGAAAGTCCTTACAGATCAGACTGTGTTGGACAAAAAGACCATGTTTTCTGCTCCCTCTGCTTGGAATAAACTATGGAATGCGAATGTTAGTTTAATAATTATATTGTCTAGAGGGAAAAAAAAGCCTGTAATATTTCATCAGGCTTTCACAAGTGGTGGTGATCACGACTGCTATCTCAATAACTGCAGACAACTCAAGCTTTCAAAACCCCAAGTCTGTAGCCTGCTCTTTGTTTTGGTAAATTTCTCTGCACCCCTAAGGATTAGGCTACAAAAGCTGTTCAGTTAGACCTGTGCAAGATTACTGCGAATGATGAAGTGGCTCAAGGTATGAGGTAGCTAAAGTTAATAAGCAATAACTACAGTTTGGACGGCAAGACATCTGGGTTGACCATTAAGAAATATCTGACATTTGATCTAATAGTTGAATAATTTGGTTACGGTTTGAAGCGGAGTTGGAGGCTGAGGTTGAGACTAGGAGGACAGGAGGAAGGGACATGGGTGTCCGATGTTGCAGTTCTATTGGATGCCACTAGGTGTTACTCCACTGAATTCAAAGTCATGGTGAAATCTACAGAATGGAAATCTGTTAATAACTGCAAATGTTTAATGTCACATTATGCACTGTACTTTTCCTCCAGACTTTGTTTGCATTGCCCTTTTTTTAGTCTTTTGTCTTGATATGTGTTTTATGTTGGCTGGAGCTACTTCATGTGCTGCTGCTCCTCTTGGTTCAAAAGGATATTCGAATCTCAGTGGGGTTAATCTGGTTAAATAAGGATTATTTATTTATTTATTTATTTATTTTTTAAGGCACGACTGTCAGCATGGCTTTTCCACACTGACGCTATCCGAGTGGGACAAAAAAGGCTGAGTGACTGGCTGCCTTGTGCACTGCCAGACTGATTAAATTGCTTCCTTTTTTTACGTAGCAAGATAGCAGCATTAGATTATCTCATCATGCTGATGATATCAGGCAGCTTGTCAAGCTGAGTGACAGGTGTTGAGGCGTGAGGCAAAGGAGGCTTGGACTTGTAATGCTCTCAGCTGACTCAAATCAAAGGGCAATATGGTGTAGCATGAAAAGAACATCGCTTCACTTTTTTTTCCCCCTTGCTGTCATTATGTGTAGTGCGTCTCTGGGCCCTATCTTACAACCGGCGCCAAGTGGCGTCAAGCGCTATGCAAGTGTCTTTGCTAGTTTTCAACCAGCGCAGTTGTCATTTTCCTGTCTAGCGCCCATGTCATGTACATAGCAAATGCACTTGTGTCCATCTGAGCATCCATGGGTGTGTTGGTCTGACAATGAGCCGTGGCCAGCTGTATTGTTGCTGCATTGCTATCTTGAGGTGGCTGAAAGTGACTGAGCAACAAAAAACAGGTGTGAAGTCGGTGTCACAGTTTTCACTGTTATTTGAAGCTTGTTATGAAGATTGTAATGCGTGCCTACACAGGTGAGTCCAACGTACATCCACTCTGCTTGTTCCACACACAGGGATGCCTGCTTCACCTCAGGGAACTTTGACTGAATCCCGCTGTTGCTCGTGCAGATGATCTGCTCATGCACTTTTTGTGCACGAGTACATCTGTTTCATCTGCAGAGGAAACGGATCTGTCTTCCTTCTTATCTGGCAAATGAGCCATTATAATAGCAGTCTGCCAAGGCCTGGCTTTTAAAAGAAAAGAGAGCCGGCACTCTTATTTGATTATTGCATGTTACGCCCAGAATACTCCCATGACTAATTAAGAGTCTGGATACAGCCCTTTAAAACCATCCTGGTGCAACAACCCTTTTTTCTGCCATTACAATTGCAAACGTGATGTGATGTGCTTAGTTTGTTAAAATGGAGCCCTCTGTTTTCTTTAAAGAGTAACTAAATCCCCAACCTAAATCTGACCTCTAACGGTGAAAAGTAGGGTGCCTGGTCCCTTGTGGTAGGTGATGTCACCTTTTGGCTGGGGGTTAAATTCCTCTTTATCTTCCGGGCATGTGAGTTCATCGTACAGTGTTGTGACTGGCAGGCCTATTACAGCCAGCACCGCTGTGGGTTCAGACTACGAGGAGCAACGAAATGATGCCACTGCTGCTGTAAGAAGAACATCACATCACATAAAAACGTTCAGCACAGAGACAGTTTTTGTGTGTGTGTATGTACGAGATGAGATATGTATGAGTTTTATGACAACTGTTGGAAATGAGGTGCCCTCAGATGAGCTGGTAGACATAGACATTACTGTATTGAAAAACCTTCAGGTTGAGGACAAGTGATCTATGTTATGTAAGTCTGTGTGTGTGTGTGTGTGTGTGTGTGTGTGTGTGTGTGTGTTGGTGGTGGTGGTGGCGGGGTGCATTGATGAAACCCTAAGTCTGCTATTTACACTCTGCTGCTTCTCCCGACAAGTGTAATCTGTCTTCTGATGGAATAGTCAGCACCAGACTGGATCCAACTTTGCATGATGTTCTTTGACTTTCAACAATGTTCGTGGCAGCTGATGAAAACTTTCACTGCAGAACTGAACATTTTTAAATGTTTGAAAGTGTATTTTATGTCAAATGACAGCATCTCAGCACATTCTGAGAACACAACAGCCTGCAGCTGATTAAAGTGACACACTTGCTCTTTCTAAGAAGTATGTTAATACACCAGAAATTCCTGGAGACACTTTTTGGGACAGAACGGAAAAAATAGCTTTATTGGGTGACAGTGGGTACAACTGATAGCATCGGTGCATTACAATACTTTTCAGTTTCAGGACAGCAGTAACGTTGACAAGAAAATTTCAAGAGAGAGAGAGAGAGAGAGAGAGAGAGAGAGAGAGAGATCCCTGTCACATAGCAGTGCCACGGTCTGACTCCTATTTTAAGAATAAATTACACTCATGCCCCCCTGCTGCCCATAGAAAGTACAGTAATTACAGTCTCTCTCTCTCTCTCTCTCTCTCTCTGTCTGTCTCTCTCTCTCTCTGTGTGTGTGTGTGTGTGTGTGTGTGTGTGTCCTGTACATAATGTAGCATAATTAATTTAACAGTGGCCGTTCTGCTATTTCACTGACAACATGGGAGGCTGTCAGTGTGTGGGAAAGAGAGAGAGAGAGAGAGAGAGAGAGAGAGAGAGTGCTTGCTGTGAAAGAGAGAGAGAGCTTAAATGTCCAAGAGAGGTGCTGATTGATTGACGTGCATCTTAATGCCCTTTGATCTAATCAAGATGGTGTTACTAATAGCCCTTTTAAAGGGGGGAACACACAAGCTGTGGCAGCATCAGTGCTAGGGAGCATATCTGTGTTCCCTAGCTCCTATGCTGCCTCAAATTATTCCCTCATGTTCCCTCAATCCTATGTTCTCTCTCCATAACAATAGGGATAATGTCCATGCATTATACAGCAATAAAAGTCCATACTCTGACAGTATTCAGTAAATAACATCTGAAATGGTGTTAATGGACAAGCTGTCTCCAAAGCTTCAAATTTAAAAACACTTGTGTTGCACATTGTTGACAAACCCCATTTTTAGATATTAATATGGTATGCATGTCTCTTAATGTACCAGATGTTTGGTAAGTGTTCTTTATATGTTGAGGAAACACAGGACTTTGGGAACACAGGGACCTGGGAACAAAACCCTTGGGACCATAGGGCCTTGGTAACATAAGACCTTTGGGACAAAAGCCTTGAGGCCATATAGCCTTGAAACCAAAGGGTTTTGGGAACATATGACCTTGGGAACATAAGACCTTGGCAACATAAGAAAATTGGAATGTAAGACCTTGGGAACAGGGGACCTTCAGAAACTACAGAAACTTAGGGCCATAGGACCTTGGAACCAAAGGCCTTGGGAACATCGGACCTTGGGAACATAAGATAATGGGAATGTAAGACCTTGGGAAAAAAGGGCCTTCAGAACCTGGTACCTTGGGAACAAAAACTTTGGGACCATAAGGCATTGGGAACCTTTGACCTTAGACAAAAAACTTGGGACCACAGGGCATCAGGAGCATAGGGCCTCAGCCCTCAGACCTAATAAGATTTTGGCAACATAAGACCATATGAATACAATACTTTGGGAACATAAGACCTAGGTAACATAAGACCTTGGGAACACAGGACCTTAGGGTCATATAGGACCTTGGGAACATAAGACTTTAGAAACTTAAGACCATGGGAATATAAGACCATAAAAGGAGTAATTATAGAGAGAACAGGAGATATTACTTCTTCATGTATGAAAAAAAGAACATGCATCATCTCTATGCAGTGGTAGAATGTTCATAAAAGGTTGGAAAAGTCAGAGTAAGAGGGTAAAACTATTCTACTGCAAAGGCTTTTTGCATCACAAATATCTTAATAACTACAGCTGGCTCCATGATGGAGGTCCGCTGGAGAACTGGCTGTATGCCCATAATAGCTAAATATATATGTTAACCAGGCCAGAAGTATAGAAATATGTGAGGAAAAAACTGTGATGTGGGTGGGGGTCAGTGGAGGTTACTGTGAAACAGTAACTATTTTATCTTTACCTCTAGTCTCTATTCCAAAATAAGTGGTAGTTTGAGAAGAGTCAGCTCATTTACTCAACTGTTAGGAGCGTATCTATGTTCCCAAGGTCTTGTGTTCCAGGAGTGCTATATTCCCTGTGACACTCTCCTCCTCTGCCTGCCTTGCATGCCACAGAGCTGGCATGTAGGGTTCTGGAAATATTTCTGTCACAGTGCCTTAGCGAATGTAATGATTGGCCATAAGATATTAACCCTTCAAGGTGCACTTGCCATTAGCTGGCAACGCTGATATGAAATAGCTTATGGTCCTCCTCCATTATTTACTCTGATTTCAACTTCCCAACACAAATACAGAAGTACTACATTATCCATAGTTCTTCAAAGGCAGAATGAGGAGGATTTTCCTTAAAAAAAAAAAAAAAAAAAAAAAAGAGCACTTATGTCTCATTAGAGGGGTTGGGTGGTGTCTATATCTGCAGACACCCTCGGCAGAGAAGTTGTTCTAACGTACGTGTGCTGCTGAGGCTTAAAAAAGCAAGAGGCTGAAATGACTTTGACTGACAGAACATTTACTAAAAGTTTCCAAAAGGAAGATGCATGTTTGTTTTAAGGGTGCAACAATGGCACAGCAGCCTACCATCTGTATTACATCCATGTGCCAGTTTCACATCAGAGCATTTTTGTTAATATGCCAGAGGACAAAGACTTTATAGCTAATATTCCCTTTTATGTTGAGGGAACATAGGATTGTGTTTGTTGCTGATGTTTTTTTGTTATGTATGTGACTGATGTTCATGCAAATGTAATTAATGTTTTGTTATGTTGTTTGTTATGTTATGTAAATGTTAAAACATTTTTCTCATAAAAAATGTGTCTGGATAAGAGAGAATCTTTGGAAGCATTGTGACCATAAACACCATTTCAGATATTATATACTCAACAGATAGGCCCAGAATATCCAGTTTTATAAGATAGGCAGGACCACCTTACTGGCAGCAAGCTAATTTAGCAAAGCAGCAGTTGTGAATGTCAGCATGCATCTATAGCCTGAATTTGTCAACATATCAGTTACGTCCAGGCCACGCTGTCGACATGAGCAGAGCTTGCTGAAGTGGCACATCAGTTCGATTTGGCGTGGAGCCTATTTTCTCTGCGTGAGGCGCATGGTTTTCAACAAAAATGGACAGAGAAAATGATCTGCTGATAGTCGTATTGACGGCATACCAGCATCATTACATAAATGACACCATTTACTGATATCGATATCTGTAAAATATGTCACTGACATAAAAAAGAAACATTAAACTATTTTAGCAATTGCTTGGTGAAAGTGGAAGCTACGTCTATGTGGGTTTCCAAGGGTGCTGAACTCCCCAGTCTTGGTCCTGTGTTGCTACGACCTTCCATCCCATAGATATTAAAAAAAATTACATTGGACATAGTCAAAGGCAAACTCTCTAAAAACATCCAGCTGCCAGTAGCCAGCTGTCTGTGTGGACATGCAGTTCAGCAAGACAGCAGTCACTCACAGGTAGAGGTAACCCATCTGGCCGGGACATTACTGTGCAAATTAGATATTTTTTCAATGAGACAGCAATAGTTTGCTTACCAGAAAGGCTGCTTTGGTTAGGTAGCAAACAAACCATTAGCAAGAATGATCAGCTGTCATAGTGGTGAGATATGTTCTCAGTCAAAAATATGTTTTTTTATCAGCATGTCTTTTCAGTGCACTTCAAGGGGAGTTACATCACCTGAATGATCTGAAAATCTCTCAGGTGATGTAAGAAGATGTAAAGAAAAATCAGATGAAAGAGGATGTGAAGAAAAGACATTTACGTATGTTTTTTTCTCTGGCATGACATGTATTCAATATATCTGGTGGTGACAGAAAAATGGTATATTTCTCTGTCACAAACATTACTCTGGCATGCCACAAACATCACTCTGGCTCATCATGACCGCCCTCCACACTTCATTTCCTTCTGAATTAACACCCTGCTAGCACACACAAACAAAACAAGCTCACACATGCACATACTCATGTACACACACTCAAGCATGTGCATACACACAGCATACGGCGATCACATGCTCATACAAACCGAAATACATTTGCAAAGCAGTCATGTGCAGAGACAGATCGGAGACAAATGCAAGCACATCACACATGCACACATTACAGAACTGTGGACGTGAAACAGGCTTTCTACCAGCACTCACACATGACTGGTTATGTAAACTAGTTTGCCTGATCCAAAGCAGAGAAACTTGTTTACACATTTATTTTTAAGACACCCAGAGCGGCTATGGGACTCTGCATCACCAGCCAATTTAGTTGTTTTTTTGTGTGGTATTTTATTGATCCCTTTATCCCCCACTTAAAAAAAAACAGACAACACAAGTCAATATACCATTAACACAAAGACAATTTTGTCCATACAATATACGAAGAATGTATAAGAAGAATGTATCAGTCATATTCACCAAACACAAATTCCATCAAATACGACCCAACAGTGGTGCAATTTTCATTGATTTTAAAGCAAACTGGTGCCTGATGGTCTTAGTGGAGCTTAGCGGTTAGGGACAGTATCTTCTATTTTGCCTATCCTCCACAGGGAGGTCAGAGGTCAGACGTCAGCTTTAGAGCGGCATGGCTAAAGAGTCAGAAGGGACTTAGTGACCCAATCCCAATGTCCACCCTCACAGATTCACAGACTTTGAGGCGCACTCCCAGTAAGTCCATGAGGGCTTAGGGTGGTGTCCCACTATCCAATCATCAAGCACATGAGGGCTCACCGGCAGACATTTTGAGCCCTTATTGCACCCTTTCGTAAGTCCGCATCTCTGTAGACTTTGCCTGAGGGAATTATCCGCAATTCATTGTATTGTGACGTAAAACACAGCGAAGCCAGGGGAAGTAGAAGAAGATAGAAGAGCGGTAACCAAACAAGCATGGAAGGAACAACCAACCCTAACGTTAATGTTACAAGAAAAAAAAAAAATGTTTTCATGTTGGACTAAATTTACAAAGAAACACTACATGAGCAAGGATTTAAGATGTTACATAAAAACATGAAATCAGAGAAAAGGAAGCATATGCTATATTACACACCTAGTTTATTCATTAATCATTTCCTTGTCAAGATAACGAGATATGTAGCAACATGCTTTCCCATTCCTGTTTCTACTGTTTGGAGTCCTTGTAGCCGCTCACACTCAGTCACCAGGTGATGTCAATTAAGTCTGTGAGGGTTCAGGGCTCAGCCCTCAGGGGTGGACATTGGGATTGGGCCAGTGTCTCACTAAAGGACACTTCAGTCTGGCTGAATGCTCCCTGTTCCGGTGGCTTGAATCCACGTCTTCAATTTGAAGGATGACCTCCCAAGTTGCTTCCTCACCATGCTGTCCCAACATCATCAGCTTCTAGAAAATAGACTTTTCTCTGCCAAACCGGTTAACAGAAATTATTGATTTACCAGATACAACCAGCTAGCCATTTCCAGCGATTGACAAGAGACTGTAGTTGTAACCCTGCTGCAGCTTCTGGTGTGAATGTGATGAACCATCGTGAACGTGAAGCCGGGTGTCACGGAAAGAAGAGCATGAGATGCTCAGCAACCTCTGCCTGGATAAATAAAGAATCAGAAAAATAATATTCCCCATGCCCACCTTCAGATCTGGAACCCTGTGGAGAAAGCTAATCTCAAAAGGAGCAGGTGAACGTATTTAACATGACTGACAGCTCGTCGGTTCACATGACATCAAGCTCCACCGATCACAAAAATTATTTTCTATATCCTACCATGATATTTTTCTGTCGCGCTTTCAGGGTGATGAATGGGAACAAATCCTTTACGCATGGTTGGCGTTGATTTCCCTTAAAGAACAATACTTATGTAGCAACCAGGATTATGGGAAATATCTCATACATTTGAGAAAACCTACAGTAATATTATCACTGATGTGAGACAGAATCCATTAATCTTCCGGACCACATCTGGTAATTAAACCAAGGCATCCCAAATATTTTAACAATGATATATTGATGTTGACAAATTCTATGCATAGCATTTCATTAGTTCAGTCTGGACAGCTCATGTATAGCTATATATGCAAACACCTCTGTAACTGTTGGGTACAGGTGCTGCAAGATAAGATTGTGTGCATGAACGTGGATGTATTATGCATGGATGTTTTTCATGCTGTCACGTGTTGGCGTTTATTGTATTTATGTACCTGTTTGTGTGTGAGGCACTGTACAGATTGGTGGCAATAAATTTCCCTGTTAAAGGACAATAAGGAATATATCTATCATGGTGATGGGTTTGACTTTGGCGGACGAGATCTGCTTTTACGTGAGCTGCCGCTGCACATTCAGTCTCATTAATGGCTGCATATACATATTTTGTAGGGATAAACGCAATCCTCCTAGAACGTAAATCCAGATCTGAGCAGGTTGAGCTGGGAAGGAGGGTGGGAAGTGGGTTAAAGCTGTGCTGTAACGCATGAGAAGCAGCGGCAGGGCAGCTAGACCAGCAACCTGTCAAGGTAAGCCGACGCGTCCTTTACAAGGCTTTGAATTTAGGGAGTGAGATGTAATGACGATGATCGGTTAACGATGAAAAGCACAGCAGTCAGGAACCAGTCATCTGATGGTACCCAGAGAGTTTCCTCGCTGAATTAGCTCTGCTCATTAAGAAGCTTGTGACAGGTTGCATTGACAATGGGATTCACGAAGTCAGTTTTACTGTCATGTAAGCCTTGGTTTTATCATGGTGGTCGTCCATATAGGGAATGAATGAGGTCAAAAAGAAATGTTGATACTGTGGTCACCTACCAACTGTTGAAAAACACAGTGAGTTAATGCATTTAGGAACGATATTCTCTGAAAATGTTTTATGACTTAACTAAACAGTGACGGTAGCCTGTTGGATTAAATCTAACAGTAAGTGGATTAGGCTGAGTATGTTAATAGAGGCTGTGCTATTTTACAGTTGTTGTTTTTTTTGTTTTGTTTTGTGGCATGTATGTATAATTCAAATATCAAATAGAGAAAATCACTTATAGCATGCACACAACATGGCTCAGGTCGAAAACAAAGGACAATGGCAGGAAGGCAGTATATATAACCTATCATCCAGGTAAAGTGGCTGTACCTGAGGGGGGTGGCTCCAGGCCAGGCAGGTATGTTTGTGCCATCCTCCATGGTAATGTGGCTCCTGGCTGGGGACGTCTTGACATTGCCATTACAGCAGTGGCATCTAACTATGAATGAATGAATGAATGAATGAATGGTTTATTTTTGGTTTTGGTTTGTACATCAATCATCGCACACAGTACAACAATCACAATAAACACATAAAAGCCAAAAAAAGGAATAGGCTAGAAGCAAAAGCTTATTTTTGTGCCTATTCTTTACACCTGATACACTGCTTCCATTAAATTACATATGCACAGCATCGAGCATTCTCACTGAACAAAAGAATCAGCAATAACAAAAACACATTTACCATCTCAACTTAATATTCCTGTATGATCTTATGCTTTGTCAGAGAAGTGAACGACTTAAATTAATCATCAGCTACTCCACCTGGGCTTTTGATTATGAACTCCTCTGAGGATTAATCACCTTTTAACCTTTCCTTTTTTATTTTTATACCGCTCTCAGAAAAGAACAGTGCACAGCCAAAGAGGAATGTGAGGAAGAAATCGTGAAATGCAAATGTTTGTTGACTGATAATGATATGCGGGAGAGTCTTAAAGGGATGGTACACTAAAATATGTCATTTATGTCATTTACTTTTTAATCCTCCCGCCCCTGTTTGATTGACAGCCTTCAGCTCCAACCGTTATCCTCCTCCAGCGTCATCAAACGGTGCTGACAGTAACCGCTGACTCGGATTACTTTAATAATCCAATTTTCTCTCAAAAGAGGCAATCATACCAGCGGGATATTTTCACCCTGCTGCACAGCTTGTTGTTCATAACAGGGTCCAGATAATATTGTCACTCTACAGGTTAACCGGTGGCTACGTCATGCACTATAACGGGTGACGTTACGTATAATTTGAAAAGAGATTTCGATGCACTGCAGCAATGTTCCTCAGCTTCCCCTGTTTTGCCCTCTAGCTTTGTTGCTGGAGGGCAAAACACACACATCGATTGCCGGTTTCATCTATACCAATGTTAATTTCACTCATTAAACTGTTGACATCAGCTGTGCTTGCGGGGTGCCACTGTGTTGGTCAGATATTTTGTTTTTCATCCATCTGTGTTATCAATCTATTTATTGCACTGAAAACATGTTCAGTTTTCAGGCACACACAGACTCTCTCTCTCTCTCTCTCTCTACAGCAACCTATGCAGGACTGTGAGGTGATGGAAAAATAGTGCTTTCAGCGATAGTGACCACATGCACACACACACACACACACATACACAGACATACACACACCTACCGTGCAAATAGAAAAAGCTACTCATGCTGAGACTTAAAGTAGGTTTGCATGCAGGTGCGTGTGTGGGGGAGATAGAGAGTGTGTGAGCTGGTGTGCTTCTGTGAGATTGCGTGTGTTTGGGTGTGAGTGTGTGTGAGTGACTCAGTGAGTGAGCAAGTGAGTGAGTGAGTGAGTGAGAGAGAGAGGGAGTGGAGAGGCGTAGAGAAAGGGATATTTGAGTTACAGCCTGCTCACATATTGATTTCATACAGCTTTGTCTCCCTCTCACACGCTCACTCTACTCCTCTGGGCAATCTCTCTCTCTCTCTCTCTCTCTCTCTCTCTCTCACACTGTGAAACCAAACTCCTGCTCTGTCCTGTTGGATAAATAAATCTCTTCCTATGCAATGCACCCTCCCGCTCTCTGTGTCTGTCGCTCAAAGGAGGATTCGCAGGAGCTTTACTTTGATGAAATACAAAAGTATGGCAAAAGCATGAACACCAAATATAAGCGGATCCTCGCCCTCTCTCTCTTTCGCTCCCTATCGCTCTCTCTCTCTCTCTCTCTCTCTCCTTCCCTTTCACACACACACAACAGCATACATTGAATACAGATTTCTCCTCCCCCCTGCTGCAACTGTGTTCTTAACAAGTCACCCTTCTCCTCCTCTCTCTTGCATCCTCCTCCCCCCTGCTTGTCCTTTCTTTCCTCCTTTCCTCCACTTCTACTTATATCCTTCTTTACTCTTTACTTCCTCGGGTTTCACTCTTTCCTTCCTCAGGTCTCCTGCTTTATTTAATCTCATCCTCTGTTCCATTTCCCCCTCTTCTCCTTATTGGCGTCTTCTCTCTATCTTCTCTGATCGTCTGCCTTCCCCTTTTCCTCCTGTCCCTTTTCTTACCCTTCTCCTCTCCTCTCTCCTCCACACTTTCCTCTCCACACCATCTCCCCTTTCCCTCCTCAACCTTATCATTATCTCTTGCTCTTAATTTCCTTCTGCTCCCCTTCCCCTGCTCTCTTCACGTCTCTCTCCTTTATCTCCTCTCTCCCAATAACCACTCCTCCTCCCAATCAACTCCCTACCTGCTCTCTGTAGCCCATCTCTCCTCTCCTCCTCCTGGCCCTCCCCCTTTTCGCTCCTCTCCTCTCCTCCTCCTCTCCCCCCCAAAAAGAAAATCCCCATCCCCAGCTCCCCTACTTGGCTTTACGCGCCGCGCGTAACGCTTCATTCCCGCGTCCGTCTCCAGTGCGCACTCACAGACACACAGGCGGCTGAGAGGAGAGAGGAGAGAATCGCACAGGCTAATCCACCAAGCGCAAGCGCCTCCACTGATTTGTTTTTTTTATTGGGAGGAGGGTTAATCTGACGGTTTGTCATTTTGGACTTTGGCGTATGCACTGCACCTAATTCGAAAGTGTATTTGTGCGCAGATTGATGAGACCGGGTTGGAGAGCTTCACATGCCCGAGTGCAACGGCGAGTGTCCCTGATCCAAACTGACAGGGAGCGCGACTCGCTCTGAGCGAAGCTTCACTTCAACACCTTTGCATGTGCGTTTTGTTTTGATTCCTAAAAAGGAGAAACGGACAGCCCACTCGCCTCCAAGTGATTTTTTTTTATTATTTATTTATTATTATTCTTTTAGACAGTGCCGGGAAGTGTAGAGGGAGAGGAGTTGTAGGAGTGGAAACTGTGCTGGGACAGAAGAGGATCCAGAGGGATTTAACCGATATCTCTGGACAGCCGGCATGTTTATTTTTGTTGATGAATTTTATTATTCATTTTTCAAAAGTATTTATCTTTTTAATGGCAACCACGAGCCGGTTCACTCTCTGTGCGGCAGGAGTGAGCATCTGGACAGCGACGGGATCTCCAACTAGTTTCTGGATCCGATTACCGGCGTAACGGGGCGAGAGAGAGAGAGAGAGAGGAAGAGAGCGAGAGCAAGAGAGAGAGACAGAGAGCGAGGTCAGTGTGTCAGTCACTCACCCGCACACGTCTTTTGCGCACGCCCCCACACACACATGCACAAATGCACATTAACACACTTTCATGTACAGACGTGGACTTTGTCAAGACGCGTGTCGTAAACAGGTAAGCGCGCACGCCGGAGGGGGGCGAAACACACAGGCGACGCGCACGCACATACACACCACAGAGAACGAGATAATGTGTCTATACATTTAATGCCATCAAAGGAGAGAGATACGATTTCAGTGCGCCAGTTACACATGCTCACACGCACACAGCATACACACACATGCATCATGGATAACAGACGAAGAGAGAGAGGGAGAGGCTCCTTATCAATACGGGGATCCCATGAGCAAGTGTTTAAATATTAAACCCGACATTTACACCGTGCTATCTGCACTCACACCTCTCCCCCCGCTGCTTTATTGCTCGCTGTATACAATAATGTGTCACACTCACCTGTACATGCTAAAGCGTGTGCGCATGTGCGGGGGTCTGTGAAGTTTTTCATGTGCCTCTGTCTTTGCATGTGCATCAGTTTTAGCCTCTTTGCTGGGAGCTTTCCTAAACTTAGACAACTAGGTGGGAGAATCCATATTTGGTCCTGTATCATTACAAAGGAGAGCAGAGATCAAGTACAATACATATTATCAGAATTCAATTTGGAAGCCCTGTCTTTTTTTTTTTTTTTTTTTTTTTTTAATAAAATCCCACCTGATGATTAATCATCGCTGGTGCTGATCTAAGCTGATGGCTGGGTGACTCTGCCGACTAAATTATAACATTTTACCTTATCAGCCATTCTCCCTAGACATTTAAGATGTATCATAGAATGTGCAAGTTTTGGTGCAGGGACTTTGTCATATCGTTTTCTCTGTATAGGAAACAAAATTCTCTAAATGGCAGATTTATTCAAATGCAAGACTGGGGAATCAGGAGAGAAAAAAAAAAAAACACTGTGGTTCTTTATTGTTTTCCATTAATACTGTCAGTTTGCAATTTCAATGGCTGTCTGGACTGTGATGGGGCTGCTACAGATGGTCTTGTTGCTGTTGTTTATCTGATGTGCTTTTAATGTGACTACATGTGTCTGTCCTGTACCTCAAACTGTGGCTCGGAGGAGATGACATTTTTTTTTTCTATGTGTAGGTTTGGACTATCAGAAAGGGTTCCACCAATGGTTCAAAGCCTATAAGAACCGCTTTTTATGTGACACTGAACCCTTTTTGATGGGAGTGGTAAGAGTGTGAACTGAAGCCTCTGAGCTTAAAACGTGGCGCTACTACAGTTTAAAGCAGCTGTCCATCATTACTCACATCTAATATGGGTTATCTGTCTGAGTTCGCTCTGTCAGTGCATAAACAAGCAGACAGTTACAGGCTACCAGACTGCCTGTATGTCAATCATGTTAGGTTAATGAAAGTGATCAATTATGGATTTTGTCAAATATGAAAAGTGTTTTTTTCTGTCTCTTTTCCCGGGAAAGTTAACAAAGTTTAAGTGATAGTTGATGGGTTTTGTTTTTAGGATACTGGCAACTTGCTGACGCCTCACTAATCCCTGGGTCAGCATTTCATTGATTAAATCACTTAATGTGTTGTGAATAAAAAAAAAAAAGCTCAGTCTTAGGTGTTTATACTCTCATGTCAGCCGTCGTTTTTTGAAGTTGAGTCGGTGTCACATTTTCAAAAGGCAACTGTTGTCTCATTTTATCACCTCCTCAACCCTGCTGATCCCATCTGCGGGTTCGTCATTACAAATGCATGCTGCATGGCTGAGCGTCACTCAGTGCCACAGACCTTCATTTTGAATTCTAGATGCTGAGGGTAGATATCAAGGTTTCCTAAGAGACCTGCTGAATTACAAAGAAATGCGTCCGAAATGATGCGCGAGACATTCTCCTAGTTGATGTAATAGCGCCACTATAAAACAATGGCATATGAGGTTTGAATATTTCACTCAGTGTAAGTGTGATGAGGCTTCAGTGAAGTGCTGCGACCAGCGGGTACAAAATACAGTGGTGGAAAAAAGTTTTCGGACACCCTTTAAATTTTACACAATCTCACAATCTCAAATATTATCATGAAATATTTGTGGAAAAATCTTTTTTTGTGTTTCAAAAGGTGTGGCTGCATTAGACAGGTACAAACAAATACAAATTATAGTTTTTTGTTTATTGTTTACAAGAAAAACTAACAAAACTAAATTCTTGGCGGTTTAATCTTTATCTTCAGGCGTGTTTCCTGCGTTAGGTTCTTTGTTTTAGCCATTTTTGTGTCTGAAGAACTTTCAAATGTGCTGGATTTATATAGACACCAAGCTTGGCAACAAAAATTGTGTCTTTTAATAAAAAGAACGACCTTCATCACTGGTACCAAAATGACCCAATACTCAAAATTTCTTATGTATTTTTATGGAACCAATCAATTTGAAGTTTTTAATGGCTTTTTTAGGATTTGTTTAGTATTTTGGCTGTGACTGTACTAAAAGAAATTCCACTTGAAGACCTAGGAGTGATTTGTTAATGCAATATTTCACAAATGCATGGGGAGTCCGAAAACTTTTTTCCACCACTGTGACATTATCAAACAATATGGACAAAAAGTTTCTTTTTTCCAACTTTGAAGCTTCTTAAGGGGAAATTTAAGGGCAAATCGGAGCTCAAGGGGTTAATATTCATAGGTTTTCTCTCCATGGTAATGATGATTTTACAGTAACGGCAGTGAGGAGGGGCTTCAGCGTCTTGCCTCGGGGCACATCAACAGTATGCATGTTGGATGACTGACTGTCGCCAGGATCAGAAACGTGGGCCGGCGTGCAAAATTAGTCGTGCTAATTCTGCAGCGACTCTGAATGGCAAATGGTCGGCTGTCATGCTGCGTCTCTCAGCAGACGCCTGAAAGCGACAACTGTATCCGTTTTCACTGTTACGTAATCACAATAGCTGGCAGCTCTCCTACTGTGCAAGCGGTTTCGGTGACGATTTTAATGGACCCCGACCGCGAGTGTGTGCTGTTGCATGCATGGGCGCATACAAACACGTGCACGATCTGCATACAGATGCCCCAACACAGAGCACAGGCAAACACACACACACACAGAGCAGGATTCATGATGTAAAGATACAAATTTGGTCTAACAATGTCTTATTCTGTGTCTTAGTTTATCTCACTTTTTTCCACTTGTCGCTCTCTCTCTATTTCTTTCGCCCTCTTGTAATGACTGTCCCAAGCCTACAAATGTTGGGCAATTATAGTTGTAGGGTGCAATGAAATTATCTCACAACCACACACTCACATGCACACAGAGGGAGAGTGATCTAATGGCTGCATGGCTGCAGGGCACGTATGCGTCAAACTGACTATTTATTTAAATGTATAATACAAGAGTGGCTGGAAACATGAGGAAAGATCATCTTTTTCTCTGCGCTTGCTTTTCAGTTTTGCCCTGCTTTATTGGCATGACACAATGAATCCGTCTTGGTTTATTCCAGCCACGCAACAACAAAAGCAACAATTACGAAATACATTTTTAAAAAAAAGAGAGAGAGAAACACCTGATAAGAAAAAGAAAAACATAAAAGTCAAACTAATCTAAAGAAGTATTATTATGACTACAATTAAGTGGCTAAAGAAAGGCTGTTATATGCCTTGCAGTATAGTTTGAATATGTTGTCACTCTTTGTTGTCTCTCAGTTCAGTTCAGTTCAATTCAATTCAATTCAGTTCAGTTCAATTCAATTCAACTCAGTCTTCTCTATTGGCATGAAATTTAGCAAAGAGACTCTTTTTGCTCTTTCTCTGCCTCTCTCTCTGTATCTTGTCTCTCCATCTGTCTGTATTGCCTTTCCTCACCCTCTCTCGCTCTCTCTCTCTCTCTCTCTCTCTCTCTCTCTCTCTCTCTCCCTCTCTCTTTCTCCCTCTCTCTTTCACTCTCTCTCCCTCTCCCTGTGTGGTTCCCCGTCTCTCACCCCATCTTTATCATCTCCCTATTCCTCTGCCTTTCTCCCTTTTTTTCTGCCTTGCAACGATCTACACCCCATGTCCTCGAGGTACCTTTTCATCTAAATGAACCAGCCCACACATGCACACACACACTCACACACACACGCACATGTCCAGACACACATACCTCTGACAGTACACAGGACGATGATTTGCAGTCTGGGTTTGGAGCCTCTGGGGACTGCAGAGGTCTCAGGGGGGGAAACAGCACTCCCGCCAGAGACTGTTGTCAGAGATCACATCAGGGCAAGATCAAGGACTCATGGCTAAAGTGGCCATCTGTCACATTTAAAGGTGCTGCATGGAGCATTTTTCCCAAACATCACTCTGGCATCGTCAAATTACACGTGACGCCTCGGTGTAGTCGCTGCAAACAAATGAGAGCGTGCTGGAGATGATTGGTAGTCCTGGTCTCCGGGGTTTGTTCAAAGCAAGCAACTAGGAAAACATGGAGTGGTGTGTGATGAATGGAGCAGGCTTGCAGCGGAGCAACGAGCAGGAGAAATGTGACCACATGTGTCTTGACTTGTATCAAGACAAAGATGCCTCGCGGCCAGAATGGGACACATCATTTGCGATTTAGTCAGCGGCGCCCGGGATATCGAGTGTGATGTACCGCCAAGTGGTGCTGAAATGGTCAGCTGCTTAATCGATTAGTCAATTAACCCTCCTATTACCTTTGGAGTCAATCTGACCTCATTTAATGCTTAATGTCTCTAAATACACAGTTAACCAGTGGGTACACATGAAATCAACATGGTTATTAGCAAGTCAACAAGACACATAAAGTGCCTGACACATGGTTGATTAACAATTTCTGTCATAATCTGTTTTCTGGAGGTTTAAATTACGGGGGTCAAATTGACCTCAGAAGGGTCAGCAAAAGAAAATTATGTGAGTGTAGTTTAAAATAATGATTTTTTTCTTCAAACATTTGATTACTCCAGGTTCACCAAGATCACTAAGCACTAATTGTCTTTCTCCGTGCATATCGTTATAAAATTAATATATTTTTTGGCTTTTTTGGTTCCTGGTCTGACTGAGAACATTCACTTTCCATCACTTTACTTCACTTTGGGCTTTGCTAACTTCCCCTGAGACTTTAGCATGATTTTTTTTTTTTTTTTTTTTTTACACGTTTTATGCTAAATAATTCATGGAGAATCAACAGTGTAAATAATCATAAGTCGCACGACTAGACACAAATAAGCAATGGTAGATTTTCAGAGATGTCAGACTGGGAAATGTTTTTAGGTACGTCAGAGTGTAAGCTGTCTAGAAAGTTTAATTGATGTAGTTTTTTCAAGATATTTCAGTCGCTATGCTGTGTTGTGCATCAGTTAGGTCATATGCTAAATCCAGAGGACGGCTTGGGGAGCGCTGAGTAACACGCTGCATGTTGCTGGATCGATGAAATCTCACGGGAAATCCATGTTTCCTGCTTGAACGCTGCTTTAGAACGCACCTGAAAAATGATTCAGTCTTGTCGACTCATGGCTGTGACACACTTTTCTCTATCGCTGAATCCAGTTGAATTAACTTTTTTTTTTTTTTTTTTTTTTTTTGCTGCAGACAGAACTAGGGTAACTCTCTTTCGAGTGTCTGGCACGTCTGTACTTGACTTCCTGGTTGTGCATCATTGTTGTGATGCGGAACGGTTCTGAAAATGAGGATCGTGCTCAGCAAACCCTCCCTGGATAAACAAAAGCTGGGAAAAAAAATCATTTGAAACACCAAAATATGGGACTCGGCTTCATAAGAGCACCTGAGCCCCATTAGAAACAAGGCTGTGACCCATTTTGGGTTCCAAATATGTAGTTTATGCAATAACCTTAAGCTTTCAAGGTTGCAGTCACACCTGAAGTTTGTCTTCTTTGTCCCGAAGAATGGTGGAAAAGCTAACTTTGTTGCATTTTTGTGTTTGGTTTCTTAAAACTCAACATAAATGCTATAAACAGAAGTCAGACGGACCCACCGGTAGGAGTTTTATTTGAGTTAACTGTTGCTAAACATGATGGATTCATCTGCACCACATCCTATAATTGACCTTCTCTGGCTTTCATGCCAGTTAAACCAGTTTGGTAAAAAGCTGCATATGCGCATCGGCCTAGAATTAACTGATTACTGGATTAATTATGTTATGCTCGGCTGTCCAAGCATGATGAACTGCTGGCTGTCAAATGTCAAAATCTATTACCTTAACAACCATAATCTCTTGTGTTTCAGGTCATTTCCTGTTGGTTCAGATTACATTTTCACTCCCACTGAACCTCAGTGCATTAGGACACTTGCATTTTCAAGCATTTCAGTGCCTGAACGAGTTTCCGGAACGAGCTAACTAACTAGGCAGCTAGCCACTGAAAATACTTGGTTAAGGTTAGGAAAAGGTCAGGGTCAATGTTACGAAACATTAGCTAATGTTAAAAGAAGCAGAAGAATGACCTTTATTGTCATTCTACTCATGTACAATGAAATTTTGCATAGCTGCTCTCAATGAAACAAATAAATTGAAGCGTAGTGCTAGAAAAACAGCAGTGGTCACAATCGCAGTAGCTTAACAAATGCGAAAACAGCGATATTAGCAGCTTAATTGTTAACAAAAAGTGACGGTTGTGCAGGTACTAGCAAATGTTAGTGAACGTTCACAAACTTTAGCCGGCTAATGTTTATTTTTGTATCTCACTGCCAAGTTCTACACTTATGCTTTTCAGCATTGTTAATTTGACCTTGTTTTCCATTGATATAGCCGTATATTCTTCTTTCATTGCTATTTGACTTTATTTCGGCACCATTGAAAGTGAAGGCTCTCGCTCAGTGTGTTTTCTAAGGTTTTAAATAAATATAATGATGATGATGAAAAGCAAACACTGTTCAGCTTGGATTTGAACTCGGGTCAGATGAGTGAAAGTCATGTTGATTGACTCATCCGCCACCCCGCCAACATCATTATGCAGACTTTATTGTTCCCGTAATATCACGCCACAGTGTCATTATTCACAGGACCACTAGAGGTCGCTTAATTTTTAAAACGTAACTACAGGTCATAATAAGATGCTGTGCCGTCGCCTGTAAACTGCAAACACTGGATCAACATGTTTGTGTGGATGCAAAGGCCATCAAAGGCAAGGAAGAGGAGGTGATGACTGATGTTGGAGGATGTACACTCACAAGTGCTGACTGTGTGTGTGTGTGTGTGTGTGTGTGTGTGTGTGTGTGTGTGCATGTGTACATGTAATAGGTCAGTGACAAAGTGTGTGCAAGTGTTTGTCCGAGGCCATCCCGGAGAGCGCTGACTGGAAAAGGACTGGAACTGCTGACACAACCTGCTGATTCATCCCACAACACTACTGAAAATGTGTGTGTGTGTGTGAGAGAGAGAGACCATGTGCAAATTTCAGTACCCCAGGATTCACACATAAAGAGAATGTGAATCAGTTCCTTCAAGTACAATAAGTGAGCATATTTATTTTTATTTATTTTTTATTTTTTTTTACTGCATGTAAATTTAAGGTGCAATAAAAAACATGACAAAACTGGCAAAAATCCTAGAACAGAAGCATGTAATTGAGCATATAAATGAGAACCACATAGACTCAACCATCAATGCACTTGCTTATTCCACGTTTTTTGGCCACTTGCGTCGCAAAGGATGCTCACTTCAATCAGCCCCTGGCAATTTTCATAATTGCAGCTGATACATACTAATACATAAAAGCTAGCACATAAACTTTATTGATTGATATTCAGAATATGCTAATAATACGAATAATAATAATAATATGCAAAAATACGTATGCACAGACACAGTGAGAAGGATTAACATAGATCAAGATCCCAAGGAATACTCATATCGCATAATGAATTGAAAAATAAATAAAACACACATATGGCTTGAAGTTTGCCTCCTAAGTTCATTGCGTATTCTCATAATGTGCTTTATTCTATGCATACTTATGAGTTTCAAATGATTTGATGCTGCGCCGGGTGATAGCGCTCCATTCATCGCAGCGGGAGGCGGCCTGACCGTTCTTTTCAGTGGGTTAATTAAATGAGACGGACGGTTTAATTAAGAGGTCGGAGCTCATGTTCTGTAATACATCGGCTTGCTATCAGAGACCGGGCGGCTCCTTTCTCTCTCTCTCTTTGTGTCTCTTTCTTTCTCTTCTCACTCACTTTATCTTTTCCACTTCCTCGTCTCTCTCACTCCTCCTCCACTTCAGCTCTTCCTGTGTGTCTTTCAATGTCTCTCTCTCTCTCCCTCTCTTTGTCCAGCCCAATCTGTCTCATCTCAACCAACCAACCAATCAGATAATTTCTCAAACACTTTTCTTTCCAACAAATATAACACAATAAAACAACCGCCTGCAAAAAAAAAAAAAAAAAAAAAAAAAAAAAAAAAAAAAAAAATATCACTAATAATACAGGCAGTCACCTTGTAATTAGTATGATTAACAAAGCGCTCAATTAAAACCGGGACCTGAGGAAACCCAATCATAAATCTCATCAGTTTGCAATGAGGGCACACCAGAGGCAGGATTAAGACCAATAAGAAGTAGATAATCTGAAAATAGCAAAATAAAGCAGTAAGGTATGAAAAAGAAAATATAATAAATAATTGGATAAATAAATAAATGAAAGCCCCAAATAATAGATGATAAGTGATTGAGTGTTTAAGAGTGCAAGATAAAATAATAAAATACTGAAAGAGAGGTGTAAGGGTAACACTTTACAATAAGAGTACAACAATGAACATCAGCTAATGCCGTAATGGTTAATTAACTGTTAGTTAATGATTATTATGGCATTTACTAATGTTAATAACATCTACAATAACCCTTAAATAACATATAAATTAATACCTTAGCATGAACAGCATTAGTACATGATTCTTAGACACATTAGTTAACGGTTAGTTAACTGTTACTTAATGTTTATTACCTGTTACTTCATGTTTATTACCTGTTACTTAAGGTTTATTATCTGTTACTTAATGTTCATTACCTGTTACTTAAGGTTTATTATCTGTTACTTAATGTTCATTGCCTGTTACTTAATGTTCATTACCTGTTACTTAATGTTCATTACCTGTTACTTAATGTTTATTACCTGTTACTTAATGTTTATTACGGCATTAAATAACGTTAATTGTTCTACTCTTACTGTAAAGTGTTACCGTTGTAAGTGAGTAAAACAGGGAACAACAGGTATAGGAGGGGATACAAGACCTTTAGGAGAGGTAAAACGGACAAAAATACATAAATAAATATACAAATAAATACATAAAATCCAATTAAGAGGCAGATCAAAGAGACAGGTCTTGAGTTGGCTCTTATAAATATCGACAGTCTGCGCTGCCCTCGGGTCTTCAGGAAGGCTCCCTGCCTCCTCTCCCCCCCTCTCTTTCTCCCCTCATTCCTCATCCTTCTCTCTCTCCTCATCCCTCTCCATCCTCTCATCCCTCTCTTCCTGTCCTCCTCCGGTGGTGTTACCGTGGCCCGGGCGGGTCTCTGCACGCCGCAGGGCTGAATATGCTTATGGCGGTCTGGTAAATATGGCTGGTGTGCGGCTCTGGTGTAAAGACGGGCAGGAGGGTCTCTCTATCTCCATCTATCATCATGTTTTATTTATTTGTTTGTTGGTTTGTTTGTTTATAATTGGGTACCTCTTATAGGGAATGCTGTGGTGAAGGGCTGTGTGTGTCTGGAGGGAAGGTGTGTGTGTCTAAGAGGTGTGATTTTTTTTTCTTTTTTCTCAGTGGGTTGGAGCTGGATATGGTGTTACTTTAAAGCGCCTTTGTTTTTATGAAAGGACATAAAAAAGTCTCTAATTTCCTTTCTGCCTGCTCTCTCCTGCCTTCTCCGTGTCCTCTTGTCGTTCTTCCTCACTTTTTATTCCTCCTCTCCATCTCTGTTTATTGGGCGTGACTGCATCCCGTGCAATATTGCCAATATTGTTTGAACAACCAATAATAACAAGATGAATTATCAGAAGGTTATCAGTATCGGGAATCAAGTCGAATTAATTAATTAATTGATTGATTTTACTGTATTTCATTCTTTCTCTCTCTCTTTCTCTCCTCTGTCTCTCCCTCTTCTTCTTGTTCCTCTTTCCCTCCTCATTATTTCCTCTCTCTTCCTCTTTTCCTTTCTCTTTACATCTCCTCTTTCTTCACCATCCCTCTCGCTTTCTTTTTCTGTCATTCTTTCTTTGTTTCTTTCTTTCTTCTTCTTCTCCCTCACTCTTTTCTCACCCTCAATATCTCCCAAGTGTGTCTTCCTTCCTCCTCTCTCATCTCTCTTGCCCTCCCTGCCTCTTTTCCTCCCCTCCTTCTCTCTCACCCTCTTTCTTATTTGCTCCCTCCCTCTCTCTTCTGCTCTTGCCAACTCTCTCTCTCTCTCTTTCTCTCCCTCACCCTCTCATATTCTCTCTCTCACTCTCACGAGGGGATTACAGTAATTAAACCTGACAGTATTACTGGAGTTCGGCTCTAGGCTTGAACCCTTAGCCATAAAGTGCCATGTTCCTATTCCTTATCAACAACCTTTTAATAGACACACACACACACACGCACACACACACACACAAACACAGGAGGTTATCAATGGTCTATTAGCCATATGGGAAGCTACTGGTTGGACTTCGGCTTTTAATAAGTCCCAGTCCATTATATTGGCTCATTATGGTTACTTACTGGAAGACAGGCAATCGTGCAAACACACCGACACACACACACACACACGCTCACACACACACTGCCAAAATGCAACCACATACCGCATACCATATGCTCTCTTATCAAGTCTTACATGTGAAGGCTTAATGAGAGGATATTTGTATTGTGTGTGTGTGTGTGTGTGTGTGTGTGTTACTGTCTTTTTCCTCTCTCTTTCTCTCCTCTCTCTCTCTCTCTCTCTCTCTCTCGCTCATTCTTGCAGTCTTGATACTTAAACGCTGTACCGCTGGCTTCCATCCAATTAAAATGTATTAAATTAATAATTCAAGCTGACTGGAAATGGAAAAAAAAGTCAAAATCTCCTGAATATCCAATGTACAATTGTTCAGTCCAGAAAAGCAATGTTGTCAGTAATGTGCCTAAGTGATAAATAAGTGATAACCTACGTGATAAAATGACAGAAATGCTTTTACATGTAGGCTTGATGTGGCGTTCAAGTGGCTCTGCTGTTCTGAAATGTCACCTGTAAAATGCTGCTTCTACATCAATGAGTCATGACTGCACGAACAACAGTTGCTGCATTATAATATGGCTAACTGCATTTTTTTGTTATTATTTCTCTTGTTTTGTCCTCGGGCAATAGCGTGACATAATGACACCAGAAATAAAGTTAAAATGTCCTTAAGCGCATGAAACTTTGCAGGTTTGTATGATATTATTGAAAAACACACTTGCAGACGTTTCAATCTTCAGGAGGGGGGAAAAAAATGTTGAGCGAGTCATGGCATCGTCAGGCAAGGCAATTAACCATGTTATTATTTCAATTATGCAGTTCCAGTAGAAACTGTGAAGTGCGGTTGATGGAAAATGCATCACTAAAGATCAATTGTGTCCCAATGCGGGAACGTCACCAAAGACAGCAGCTTTTTTTTCATGTCTGTGAAAATGGAAAATACAGAACTGTATCGGTGAGTGAAAGGCTTCATTATTATTGTGCAAACTTGTTTGCCACTAAATGGAACGTAACGAATGTTCATTTTTATCTAAAATGTCCATACTGTAGTTTTAATAGTTTTGTTTCCTCCGAGCTGATGCGGTTTTTGAGATTCAGGAAAATTTGTTCCGGCTGAGGCGATGGACACGCATCTAATCCCCATTTTATTCTTCGCCACATTTCAAAAGTTTGCATGAAATTGACTCGACAGTTTTATGATTTAGTCCTATTTGGCTTTCAATCTTTCTCTATGCCTCTGAATCTTTGGCTTTTTATTTGTCAGTGCCCAATCTATCCATCTATCTATCTATCTATCTATCTATCTATCTGCTGCTACGACGTTTCTGTTGTTTACACTGTTTATTCAGTTGTTTACATTCTGTTTTATCTATTTATTCTCTGTTGCACTCATTATTATTTAGCTCTTGTTTTTTTTAGCACTAGTTATATAGATTATATTGCACTCGTTATATAGACTATATTTTAATTATTTAAACTGCCCCACAATTCCATCTCTGTTGTAATCCGGAAGCCAAGCAACGACATTTCGTTGCCAAAATCTCACTGCTGTGTGTTTTTTTTTTTAAAGAAAGTCTAAGTCTACCTACCTATCTATCTATCTATCTATCTATCTATCTATCTATCTATCAACCCAGTTCACTTTAAAAGCCTTACTTGCAGGTATCATTGGGATTTATGCTTTTTACCCAGAGTCTTTCGATGCTGTTTCACTTTGGTCCATCTCGGCTTTATTGCCACTATAAATCCCATTTACACACACCTGTCAGGTGGCCGGAGGTTCGCCAAAGTCCCTCCACCCCATGAACAGCAAGTCGCGGGTTCATTATGTGTCCTGGAGCAAGACACTGATTCCGCATACCTGCTCACTCGTTGTATTCATTCTGGGTGGGAATGCCAGCCGAGTAGCCCAGATGGGAATGTCAGCTTGCATTGTTCGAGAAACCGCGCAATTCCCCCAAATCTTATTGCGTCCCGTCACAAAGAAGCCAATTGATGCTGAAACGCTAGACGTATCGCCTTTTCATGTGTGTCTCCATCCAAACACCACAAGAGTAAATGTTCACAAGTCCAACTCCCATAGCAGCATGGGTGTCTGTCAGCAGCTGTTTTTTTTTTTTTTTTTTTTTTTTTTTCTACTTGAGCAAGGCAGCGAGCCTCTTACCTACTCACTCACTGTAATCACTCTTGATAGAAGACCTTCAGCTACACTCGTCACATTTAAATCCTGCCTCGGATTGTTAAATTTGTTTCCATCCCAGCTCAGTGACAGGGAACAGCGCTTACAAAGTCCATCGGCGCCCACGGCTCTCGTCAAGTGTCACTGAGGAGAGAAGTGAATCCCCTTTCGGCTCACTCAGGGGTGAATTCGCAATGAATGGATTGCTGCCACATCCGTGTAGCTAAGTATAAATGTTTTGCACCAAGACCTCAGTAGGCAGGTATTACATGGCATCTTTGGGTGGCAGGCTCAGTGTCATCCTTGGTGGCGTTAAGTATAGCAAGACTGTTTGCCCTGGCAACCGGTGTCTGCAGATCATTTCAGTCTAAATTAAATTAAAAAGTTCTTCAAACTATAATGTGTAATGTTCAATTCTGTCACTCCTCATTCAGTTCTATTACCACCATCTCTCTGAAGATGCTGATAATTTCACTCTTACTGCATGTGGCTATTAGCACTGGTCTTTGTAAATTGGACTGTCAGCCTCAATGAGCCTGCAATGAGGCTCATTTGCACAGAGAGGGCACAGGTTTGTCCCAAATGTGTGCATTTCGCCTAAATATGAGCACACAGCGAAGGCGCACTGTGACTTTCTTTGCTCGGCAGCACAGTTTGGGGTGCATTTCACTCTTTGCGGGTGCTTTGTGAATTTCTTTTTGTTTACTTTGTGCAGGTTTAGCGGCCACAAAAGCCTCACAATTCCTCTCTGAATTCACCCCTCAGTCTGCAGAATGTCAATCAGTACATTTACATGCACAGTAGCTTTCCACTATTATTCCAAATATGACAGTATTCCTAATCTGATAGGGTTCATGCAAACAACATGGTTTGTTTGGATGACACTATTCCAAATGCAGTGTTTTCCAATTAAGTTGTGGGAAAGGCTGATATTATTCAGGTTTTAAGAGCATTCTTTGCATAGAGCATGTATAGAGTTGGGGTTTTTGCCACAGTTTGGGACAGTCAGCTCTGTGTGTTGTAAACGAACCAACAAGCCAGCAGTTTGCAAGGCTGGCCTTAGAGATGCCAACATTTCCGGTTCAAAGAAGAAACACTTTTAAACTTGTATAGACTTATGTATCAGAAGGTTTTCAGATATGCACACTCGCAACACTGACCTTTTCAATAAGTTGGTTGGAAGGATTAAAAAGGGAGGCTGGGTTCACGCAGTCTAACAAGTCTGCCACTGGTGCAAGACTTAGTATGCACAGCTGAAACGGGAATAATAGTGGAATATTAATTTTCATTTGCATGAACAGCTTTGTCGAAATATTGCCTCTTTTTGCAATAATGGAAAAAAATGGAATGTAAATGTAGTCAGTCTGGATATGAAGTATCAGCTAAATGTTATTTAAACTGGGATTTGTTCCAAGGCAACCACCCTTTACAACCCATGACCTTCCCTGACAGATGATTTCATGATAGCAGCATTAGACTTTGGTCACTTCAGATGAGTGTCAGCTAAACACCTAAAATGCAAGACATGCTTTTGTATTTCCTCATACACTTATTCTCTCATAAATATACACTCAGTCATTTTCTTCTCTCTCTAATGCTTTCTCTCTCTCTCTCCATGTAGCCACTCATCACCATCCGTTGATTTATTCATCACTCCATTTTCTCACTTGACTGTCACTTGCAGCACTTCTATTTTTGGACGCGTCCCAAGGAGCGCGAGCAGGAAGAGGCAGAGCTGTTCACTAGAACACATGTTTCGCTGCTTACCCTCTGTCTGTGAGGCAGAAAGCATGTGTAATCATATTTCAGCAATGCTGAGACATTACATTTTATTCAGTATGCTGTCTGTAGTTGAAGCTCATCAAACTCTTGACGCAAGAAGCCAGAAGTGCAGCAATTTTTTTTCACCCTCACATCACTTAGGCTAAAAATTTCGATTAATAATCACTTTTGCAATACCTATCAAAGTAATCATAATTAGCACTTCAGATGTACAGTAATGGTACAGTCCTAGACTTAATTCTCAGGGCAACAATAATGCATTCTTGTTCAATGCAGCCTCTTATGTTTTATTTACACTTCAGACGTTTAGCTTATACTCTAATACAGACCAATTTACAATAATGCTCCTTTGCACAGACCTAAAAGTCCACGGGGCTTGAGCATTCTGAGTCCTGCCGCTCTCCTAAATATCACCAGAGGTACAAATGGGTCACCTGCTAATTTGCAATCCATGTAGGCACGATGGTACAGGACATGCTCTGGAGTTTAGGCAGGCAGTCATAACCTCGGTGTAGCCCTCTGAACCCATTTTAAACCAATTTAAAATCCGGTTGCTTGGTGTGAAACTGGCATAAACAAGCAGGTAGGGGCTGATTGTCTTGGTCATGGATCCTTCAGCAGAACACGCAGCCGCTGATCTGTGAGAGGAATCAAACCTGTTCATAAAAACGTTAAAAGAGGTCCGTTCACTGCAAAAAAAAGTTATTTAGTCTCATCGTCAGGGTGAAAATCATGCTTGTGTTCAAACAAGGTAAAAAAAAAAAAGATCAGCCAAGCGGACTATTCCACTTGTTTCCAATGCAGTTTCACTTGTTAATATATAATAAATACATTGAGACAAAGCAGAATAAGGCAGATCAGCCCACTAGTATCAAGGAAATGACACTTGATTCAAGGAAATTCAAGAAACAAGTGGGATCATCTCATCCCAGGCAGATTTTTTCATTTGGTGTAAGAAAAACAAGCTTTTAATACCGAATATGAGACTGAATGACTAGTTAAGATGAAGGTTTTTGCAATGTCCAAGGTACATGAACAGAGAGAAGGATGGACCAGCTGTTTGAAAGCAAAAGCGATCGAAACCTTGAGCTACCCCGGACAGTCTTCCCAGTCACTTAGCCACGTTTTACACAGTTTATTTGCATATAAACGGTGCTTTTGATTGCCAGTTAACAAACTGTCAAGCCATTTGTAATCATTACTCGAGCACTGATTGTCATCTCGTGTAGTTTAGTGGGTAGAGCAGCGGTTCTCAGGGTTTTTTTTTTTTTCCCCGAGCCAACTAATCAGGGACTGATTTACCTGGTGGGATATAAAGTGAACGCTGTTAATTATCTGGCAGAAAGGAAACCCAGGTCTGTGTCCTGAGGGCAAGGAAGGAGAACCACTGGAGCAGAGCAAGGGGCTACCACCCCTGGGGCAGCGTGGCCCTGAAGGTGGGACGGGCGTCTGGTAATTAGAGGGTTCCTGGTTTGATCCCCGGCTCCTCAAGAGAGCAACTGAAGTGACCTTGAGCAATACACATAACCCCCTAACCGCCCCTGATGGGCAGCTTGGCACCTTGGCACCTTGCATGGTAGCCTCTGCCCTCACTGTGTGTGTGTGTGTGTGTGTGTGTGTGTGTGTGTGTGTGTGTGTGTCCTTGTGTGTGAGAATAGGAGAATGTAAAGCGCTTTGAGTGATGGGCAGACTAAAAAAAGGGCTGTAGAAATGCAGTCCATTTGCCATCATGGTTAAGCGGCTTTTGATTGCCATTGGAACACAAGTGTTCAAAATTAATGGGTACCATAATGTGTTTCCAAATGTATTTATTATTCTACATTCTCATCAGAGTTTATAGTGGCAATCTACCACAGCATAGCTTTTCTATTTATTCCAAAATAAACTGCAATTGCTGCTGCAAATGGAACCCGCAGTGCAAGCCTTGTTTCTTCTATAAAGTATAGTGATTTTGATTATCATATCTTGACATGGTTCATCTACTTTGTGCTCTGCAGTCTTGATTAGAAAAGTCATGTGAAGTCAGACAGTCGGCATGCCCCGTCGGCCTGTTTTACCGTCCTCTGGGCCCGATTCGCAATCTCTGTTGCCTCTCTGATGCCTCTCTGATGCAGAGATGTTAGCTGTTGCTTTCAGATGCGGTGACCTCGCCCCCTTTCCCCTTTCATTATGTGCCTTTTGCCTTTTGCAGTGGTCTGAGATTGCTGACTGCAGGTGTTCTTGCTTCCGCGTTCATTCTCATTCCACTCCAGATGTTTCCTCTTTGCTGTTTTTCCTGTGGTCTTTCATCCATCTGCCAAATACTGAGGCGAAATTCTAGCTATTTCCCCTCCTATGTTTTATTAAAACTTAGGAGAAACTGGGATGAGGGGGTATACCAACACCTAGGATGGTGTCCTTTTTTTCTTGATTTTTCAGTAGGAGACAAACTTTTGAGATCGAAGACAAATCGCTGCTTGTGCCTGCCAATGAGGCTCCTGTAGTTTGACCAATTCAGCAACGACAAGCCACAGGAATGGCATTAAGCAACAGCCAATGGGAGTGTGAGAGGATGCTGATATGATGGTGAGGGTGGATTGACTGATAATTGTATGGGAACAAACTACTGTTAAGAACATACCCAGATAAAACTGTCCCACCAAGCAAACACTGAATATACAAAGGATCCTGCAGGAAGGGGTCTACGTAAAATATTGCACCATTATTTGGACTTAATTTACATCCAATTCTCTCTGCAAAACTGGCAATCCAACTGGCTGTGTCTTCCCAGCCATTCTCTCCGCCATATTCTGGTTTTATGTCTTTTTGTCTTTGCTTTTCTTGGCACATAATAGTCAACCTGATGTCACGCCAAAATGTGTAATAGACCCGCCGGTCCACCAGAGGAAACTTTAGCGTGCCAGCTAATTGTTAGTTCACTGACTGAGTGAAAGTTAGCTCCATTTTCATCAACAACAACAGTTAACACTTCTCGCATTTCAACTTCTTGCTTGAAGTTTCGTGAGGAGGGATTCCAGACTTCCAGAAGACAGATCGTATTAGTGCACCTCGCCTGTACTCAGGTATGTAGTGTGCGCACCACAACGATGAAGTCATGTCAAAAGTCATGATGTCAAATACAGGAGAGACTGTTGTGTAGTTTCAGTGAAACAGCAGTTTTGGGATTTTTGAAGTTTTGTAGTCTGAGCGTGGAATTAGACAAGACTGTCTCACCACGTCAGGCAGGAGGACCAAACCTGCATTAATCAGCTGACAGAAAATGTCAGTACAACATCACATGGCTCTTGTGATAAAGACTGCAGAGTGCACAGCAGTTGAAACATGTCAAGATATGACGATCAAAAATGCCTGTCTTTTTTTCCAGAAGAAAATGTAAAATACATGAACATGTACAGAGTAAAACATATACTTCTGCTGTGGAGGCCGTGATTGAAAAGGAATTGGAAACGCTTCCATGACCTGGATATAGGTTGAAATCACTATGTCGCTATATCAACAGGTAATAGAAAGTATAAAAACAAGACAGTTATTTATATGAAAATGTCACAGCATATTACTCTATTTGTTACTTTTCTTGTTGTGAAACCACTAGGCTTTCTCAAAAAGATAGCAGCATTTATTAAGCATTGCCGCCTTTTTTTAAAGAAACGACTGAAGGCATAAGCTCCATTCATTTTGAAGCACTACTCCAGTTATTAGCCAGAAAAAAACACCTTTGATTACAAAGCAGCAACAACTCAGGATGAAATCCATGAAGTCATAATTAGTTTTTTTTAAAAATGGTTTGGAAATTAAAACCGCCATTTGCCGTTTGGTTAATTGGCCACAAATACTTTCCATTGAGCCAATATAATCCCTGCTGACAAACTAATCAGGAATGCAAACTCCTGTCCACAGTCAATACTTAATTAGCAGGATAATATTATTATTTTTTTTTATTTAATTAGGCGGTGAGGACTTGGTGGCTTGCTGATGGTTGCTGTTGCACATGGGCCCCATTGTTGCCAAAAATGGATGATAATTGCCTTTCTGTTTTCTTTTCTTCTCTCTCTCTCTGTGTGTGTGTGTGTGTGTGTGTGTGTCCCCCAGACTCTGTCTCTCGATGCCTTTTGTTTTTCCCTCTGTTCTGTCACTGCTGTATTCAGTCAACTGGAGCAGAAATGCCAAGAGAAATTGTCTCTCAGGAAATCAAAGTGCAGAATGTAGAGGTCGATCGTGTTGACGGGGGGGGGTTACGCAGGTACAACTCGACAGCTTTACTCACGTTCCGGTTCAGTTGGACAGGGTTTGCCCTTTATGGACAATCCGCAGACAAAAATTGTCATGTCTTATTCAAATCCACCATGTCTCTCTTTGAGCTTAGGCTGAGGCATCGGGCTTTGGCTGAAATGGCAATTTACTCAACCTTTTCTCATGCGCTTATCACTCTTGTGTCTCTACACTGCACCTCCCAGAGATCAGCTGTCAGTCAAACAGTGTGAGTGGGACTGTGATGGCTCAAATTTTTCTGTTGATGGGCTTCAGCCATGGCGGCTATCGCTGCTCATGTTACCTACGCAGCTCACCTTCTTCTGTTTATCCCAAATAAACCAGGGAAAAAAAACACATCACCCCCTAAGCTGCTTAACGTGTAGTGCTGCAGGAAGGATGGGTCCTTGGTAGCATTGCACTACGGGGCCTCCCCTTTGCAACATCTACCAGAACCGAAAAGTGTGTGTCACACGTCACCTGAAATGTCAGTGTTGTCAACACACTCTCATTCCTACAGCAGGCGGTGGAGGAGGCAGTCTTGGCTCGGAAGGGTACATCTTATGCAACCTCCGAAAACTGCCAGGTGCATTCAAAGGATCCCTCAAAATGGGACAGCCTTCCATGGCGTGTCAGCTCAGAGACGCTGCCTACGTCTAGGCTTTGAGAGGCAGCTCAAATGTTTAGAAGTGCAAATGAAAAACTTTCCGTGACCTGGATATAGGATAAAGATCAAATCACTTGAGTTTTACCAACTGGAGCAGAGGCATTGTTATTGTAGGTATAATAGTGCTAATTATAATGGTGCAGTTCTCTAATTATTGGATTTCTGATGCGCACGGTGTAATGAGAGAGTCCCTTGTCTGCAGTCTTATCTGTACCATGTAAAAATTTAATAGACACTTTGTTGTAGTGGCCACTCCTGCACTTGTTAGTAAGGAGGGAAGAGCAGCTTATACATCCTTGTGGGACCCCAGAGTGCTTTTTTTTTGTCTGAAGTGACTCCAATCTGCTGTCTATTAGGGAGCATTGAGCGTTGCCACCTAATGATGCAGGGCTTTGCCTCCATCTGTTTCAACTTTCTTCAAAGACCAAGGGTGAAGTATTGTGCTGAAAATGTTTTTTTAAGTCTCCCGTGACTGGCGCAGCTGGCCTCAGGGAGAAACTACTCACCGTTTTCTCTCTTGTCTCTTCTTTCCTCTTGACTCCCTGATTGCCTAAATAATTAAAAATACTAAAGGCGAGTGGACTGTCTCCTTCAAGAAAGTCTATGGTGTAGAGTCAAGTAGGGGTGTGATATCAAACCAACTGCATAAAAATCACATGTTTTTTGTGTGTTTTTATAGAAAACTACCCCAAATTGAATGCTGTTATAATAATATATACTATTTTGCCTCATGAGTATCACCATATGAAGGTCATCCTCTTTTTTATAGGCATTGTGTTTTGTTTTATAATCTTGGGCAGAGATGAAGAGCTATCCTCAGTCCAGCTTCAATGAGATTCTCAGTTATAATTAGTAATTCAGTAAATAGTAGTTCAGTGAGCAAAATGCAGTTCAGTAGCTCTTAGCCTGCAGCCTCAGGGCTCCCTACACTCATTTATGATTAAATCCACACACCCCTGGGCCATCTGAAGCTTAAATCTCTCAGAAACTCTTTGCTTGTCATCTAGGCCATGAAAAGTTAGCCAAAGTCAAATCAGAGGTCAAAGATAGAACGATTTGACTCAAGAGTTATGGTCTTAAATGTCAAATTAATGTTTTACTGAGCAAACACATGTGACACAAAGCACACTGCATATCCATGTTCGCTGCTGCTGACAAATATGCCTCATCTGCTGAGGGTATATAGGGTCCATATTCCAGAGCGGATATAAACTTGCTGTACAGCAGCCGCCATTATATCAGTGGAATGTGTTTTTTAGTATCCTGTTTATCGTATTGCAGCCCATTTCAGTAAATGAATAAACAGTAGAAGTGACTGGTGTGTTCTACGAGCCAGCATAGCGGGTGGATAAACAATTATTTTAGGCAAAATGCGACTGTTCAGTGATGTGGTTCCTCCAGCTTTCATTTTTAGGACCAAATCGTAAAACTTGGTGGTGTAGCCTTGACCTTTTACGGCTGTCGATGATTGCTCTCCAGTGATGGATGCTTGCACAAATCTAGGCCGGGACAAATTAATTAGAAAAACTCTTCCCTCTTTTAACAACTAACACCAATGTGCCCTCAAACAAGATACTTAGTGCCCAGCTGCTCCAAAGGAGCTGCTCATCATCCACCACCATCATCCATCAAATGGCAGCTCCCAGGTGTGTTTTTGCTAAAAACGATGCAAAATGTCAAACGTGCCTGTGCTACAAATGAGCATATGTGCTCAGTCTTCCTCCCTGGACAAATATAAGTTTAGGAAACCTGACTGTAAAATAAATATTGGGCTGGATTTTCAATTTATCTCAGACCATTTAATTTCCTTCTCCACAGTAAAGTAAATGGCCGGTCCCAGCGCAATGCGAATCATCCTGCAACAGCGCCGCAAGCTAAACACTGAAGGAGCTGCTTCAGTCTAGTTCTTCTCTCCATGCTCCGGCTGCTGCTCCGCCCGGACTCTGTCGCCATAAACAAGCAGAGACATCACGCCACGTTTGATGCAGCACCGAGGGCATGCGATTACTTCTGCCTCAACTTTTTGCCTTTATAATACTAAACAACCCAGTTGGTAAGGTTTGCAAAGGACATTACCCATAAAAAATGTTAACTATGTGTGTGCATATTGTGTGTACAGTAGACATTAGACTGGATTACATACACTTTATTAATCACCAAAGGGGAAACTGTGTTTGTCACCTATGCACAGAATTATACAAATTACAAGGAACATAGACAATACAATATATCTTCCATGTTTTCAAAAGTTGGATAATTAAATTCAGAGAAAATCTTTTTTATCTTTTTTTATTTGGTCACTTTTCAAAATCCCATCAAAACACAACAGTCAAAGGGGAGCTCAACCTCAAAAAGCAACATTGCAAGGCTAAAGAAAAGCTTTTAATTTCACATGGTGCAACAAATGAAGAGCAAAGATTAACAATAAAAAGAATCTGTGTCTAAGAGAAGGCCACCAAGCTGTTAGTTTGAGGGGGTGCGTGTCATTACAAATGTAAATATATTTTAAATATCTGCCTGAAGAAGCTTGACCTTTCCCAACTTACACCGGGTTGCACAGGATTTGGGTCAAGGCAAAGTTAGACGGGGCAAAACAGCTACACATTGACTGAGCTTTGGCTTTTCCCTTTTTGCTGAACATTTTAATTAGTTTCAGTGTTGTCCTTGATGTTGCATTACTGTTTTCTGTTGCCTCCTGCAATAAAACTCGCCTTCTTATCCCAGCACTCCATAAATAACACTTTACTTGTACTTGATTTTTCTCCTCCCCTTTCCTCCAGTTCCCCATAAAGAGGCATTTTGCCTCTTGCCGCTCAGTCAGTGTAAGTAAGTGATTTGTTCTTAATTGACTTGCCTGTTTAAACAAAGGTCACATAAATTGATCCACGGCTCTGCCAACCCCATGCATATATGGCTGTCTTGTACTATGGAGCAGTAAAAACTGTGCTTATTGCCCCATTAAAGGCACTACACTCATAAAACCGACATCATTTTGAAACCACTCGGCGTGCTATAAATTTAAATGAAGATTTATAGCATTATAGAAGGTGGGTACACTGAGCTTAGCTATAGGTTTATGCTCCCGCGTAGCCTTGATTACATACACCATGCAACAGCCAGACTGGCTTAATTAGATGTTAATTAGTCAGCCAATTAGGCATTCAATGAGTACTTCAAAAAGCCAGCCAATTTACGAGTCAATTATCCAACCAATCAGACCGTCTCTCAAGCATGTATAAGGGGTTAAACTTACATCTCCACCCTGCCAGTCACAAATACTGATGAAACAGAGGAGGACACATGGGGAGCGTCCACTTAACATTTGAAAACAGCCGGTTTGATTCAAAGTCAAAGGCGAGTCTTGCTCCGCTTCTCGTATCGCCGCCGTCGCCCTCGAGCACGCTTTGTTCTGCAAGCGGCAAACCTCCAGCACCACTTGATCCCTGCAAATGAAATCAAAGAGCTTGTTTCTGCTGCCGGACAGCCTCGGGAGGGAGCGAGAGTGTGTTTTTTTTTTTTTTTCGCTGAATTGAGAATAATAACATCCACACCAGAAGGCTTTTATTAACCTTGGGCTTTTGTTTGGGTCATTACATTATACCTCTTCTACCTCTTGTTCTATGATTACGTTTTGTGAGTTTGGTACACACTTTGTTTAATAAGTTCTTTATTTACACCCTTCCCTAGTGTGAATACATTATACAGAACTGTGTGTGTGTTTGTGCGTGTGTGCGCATACATCTGTGTAAGGCTTCTTGACTAACTCAGGCTCTTTGAATCGAATTTGACCAGAGTGGGGGGAAAAAAACAATGAATATGTGTCCTAGGAGACGAGACTTTCACTGTTTGCTGTTAAAATTGAGTCAGTCAACAAAACTAAATGAAATAAGATGATGTATGGCTCTGTGTAACAGCAAAACCAAGCAATAATTCTGTGTGTGGACTGTAGGAACTATCCTTTGGGGGAATTATGAAATCGGAGATCTGTGCTAAAACTATTTTTTTTTCGTTAAATATCTCTACAGGCCACAGTGTTTTTTTTTTTTTTTTTTTTTTTTTTTGCAATATTTTAGCATACTATAAGGCTCCAGATGGGTGGGTTTTACCAAAAACGACAACACAATGAGATCCACAAACATAATTCCAGGAAAGTATTGGCAGATTGGAGTTTGATCCAATGATGTCGTGGAAGCTGAGCTGCTTTGAAGGCAAAATAATTTCACTGGTTGATTTAAACCTCAGAAGGTAGAGAAAAACAATTTTTTTTTTTTTTATCGGTCAACAGTTACATGAAGCACAGTTACAAAGGCGTGATGAAAACTGTTTTTTTTGGGGGTTTTTTTTGTTTTTTTTCTTTTCCTATGTCCTAACCATAATGCAACCCCCCCCCCAAAAAAATATCCTGTAACTGCCTGGGAGGTCCCGACCACTGGCCTAAACTTACCTGCTGGCTTAACAAGTTCATGAAAGCCATGGTTTTGAATAAATTAAAAATATATTTCATTGTGAGCATTCAGTTTTTTTTTTTTTTTTTTTTTTGTTTGTTTTTTTTTTAGTTTCCTTTCCATTTAACTAAGTTGCACTCTAAAATGCTGTAGCTGTTTGGCAAGAGAGATTGTCTCTGAGGAGCTCTGTCTCTGAGAAATGTTTATGCAAATCAAACTCTAATCTGCAACTTTTATTTATTTTTTTTCTCTGATATCAGTTCAGTTCCTGCGTCTGGGATTGATAACTTACTTGCCACTATCTTTGTCCCCATGCTATAAACCACATCCGCTTGGTTACGCAAGGAGATTAAAGAAGCCCTGAGGATGATTTCAAAGTGCTAACCGAACATGGACTGGAAGCAGCAGCACGGAGCGCACAAGTGGTTTTTCACAGCTCGGATACGAAGTGAAAGAACTTGATGTTTACCTCAAAGTGCAGTGCAAAACTTCATTTTGTTCCCTGGTGCGCATGCAAGATCGATAACTGAGTCCAGGTGGCAGAGGAACATGCGGTGCAAGAGGCAGGAGGTCTAAACCACTCCACTACCAGTGCCAACAAAGTTTTCTTCCTTCCTTCCCTGATTGTTCTCTCAGAAATTCTGCACTTTGTTGGTGGCCAAATCAAATCAAATCAAAACAAAAATCAGTCACAGACAAAGCTGGGTGGTGGGAAGTAGTCTGTCATTTGCCGAGAGCCCCGACCAATTCACCATCCACAGAGTCTCGGCCACTTTCAAAGCACCGACACAGGCTTTTATCATTCACCCGCTGCCCCTCTGATGAAAAGAGGCCGGGGGGAGGGCAGGGTGGCCTTGTCTTGGCCCAGTAGGAGGCTGAGGAAGACAGCGGAAAGGGGGGTGATGGATCGAAGGCTGTGCGCCGCTCGATCCATCATGAGTCTACAGATTGAGAACAGCAGCATGCAGACAGTCCATTTTAACGAGGGCCGTCCTTGAGAAGCTGGTGTCATGTTAGCATAATGTGGCCTGAGCCGAGTCACGTCTGATATCTGTTACGTCATGATATCTGAAATGAGAAAAATATGGATTCCTGAATATAAAGTTTTGTTAATGAACTAATATTGCCAGCTCACTACCAGTTTATTGTCCGCTTTACCACAGATTGGGCTCCATCTGTCCGTATACCACATGATATCTGAGAATCTGCTGGAATGATTGATTTTTAATATAAACCTGATTGGCCCACCACAGCAGCACCACCCAAACAACAGGGATAAGGTTCACACTGAATGTGTCAGACACCGCTGGGTCAAGGCTCGACGAACCTGCGGGGAATAATGAGCCTTCACATTGATTGCATCCACAAAAATTACCAGCTTGTAACTCTTAGCCTGAGTTTTCAGATCAGCGTAGAATTTCATGAGCACAAAACTGAAACCCAAAGGAAGGATGAAAGATGCGCCTCTGCTGTGCACCAATTTAAACCACAAAATATCATCATCAGGCAATGATTCCTATTGGGAGCAGCCGTTTAGGTGTGGTTGTACATAACGACTGTAAAAAAAAAAAAACAAAAAAAAACACCACTAAACTGTACCATCTTTCAGGCAGGTGAAGCTTTCTCCTAATCTCATGCGTGGTCTGCATTTGCCACTGTTTTCTCTCAATCACAAGCTAGCTAGCTAGATAGATAGATAGATAGATAGATAGATAGATAGATAGATAGATACTTCATTCATCCCGAAGGAAATTCACAGTTTTCAGCAGTATCCACAGAGTACAAGATTAAATAAATAAAAAATAAAGAATAATAGATGACACTAGAGATCCTAAGATCTAAGTACCCAATGTGCAAAAAACAATGTGCAAAAAAACAAAAAAAAAAACAAAAACAAAAAAAAAAACAGTGTGCATAGATGTATACAATGTGCATAGTTGTGGGCAATGTGCAAATTTACAGTATAAACAGATGATAAATAGCAGCAAGCAATATATACACTATAAACAAGGATTATATAAAAAATAGAAATATGAACAGTTTAAACAGCATAGAAAAAATAACCTAATAATAATAACCTAATAACCTAAAGCTAATACATAAAGGAGATATTGCTGACAAATCATGTATTTTAAGTTCAGACAGTTGTTGAATTATACACTCTAGCTACAACTATGTAGCTTAATGGTCTCTAGTTTGAATCCAGAGTCTTAATTTCTTATGTGTTATGTATACTTTCAATGGTCAGTACAAATGAATTACCACTCGTATCAGCCAGATTACACCACAAGCCAGCTGTGTTATGGGTTCAGATTCATTTTGCAAACTGGGATACCCACCATGTGCAAAACGAAAAACAAATTCTGTCACTTCAAAACTTATAGATGGTAAAAGTAGACTCACAAACTGGATCCTTTTAGTCATACTGAATCAGCATCAGGTTAATCATGTTTTGCTTTTTTCCCTCCAAAGTGATATTTCGTAATATTTCACAGAACAGCAGTTACAGATCATTATAATATTCTCAGACAGGCCGTTCAATAAGTTACGGGCCCTCAAAGCAAAAGCCCGGTCTCCTCTGCCATTGACTTTGAAAATTTTTCCCCATAGATCTCAGGGAGTTTAATTGCTTGAGGGGAGTTATGAGATATAAGACGAGGCCAAGCCGAGTATGGATTTAAAAGTCAGTAATAAAATTTTAAAATCAATTCTGTCTGTAACAGGCATCTGGTAAAGGGAGGCCAATCGGGTTTAATATGCTCTCATCTCTTTGTTTTAGTTGGCAGCCTCGCAGCAAGTTATAAACAAGCTTTATAGCCTAAAGGTAGGAATACAGCGATGTGCACTATTTACACTAGCAACTTAAACGTGAAGAAATGACTCCGACTCTCTAAGTCAGCATTAACAATCTTCAAAATCTTCAACACACTCTTCGCCTCAATTACTTAGTAGCCCTGGGACAGTTTGCTTCATCAATTTGCATTTTTTTTAAACTGACTTCAATCATTTTTCTTTGTTTACATTGTTACATTTATTGTCCTACTACATGTTTTTTTTTTTTTTAATCTCTTGAATTTTTCTGATTTGCAATTTTTTTCTCTTCTATATTCTTCACTCGTTACACTTTACACATAATATCTCTAAAGCGGCAATAATCCAGATTGCAGAGGGTCAGTTTAGGTGAAAACTGTTAAGACTCAAATGACCAAATTCTGCAATAAGTTAAGAAAAACGAAATAGAAAAAACGTGGAATATGTGGAATAATAATTAAGAAGTTAAATTTGATGCTCGAGTCCAAATGGCTCTCATTGTCACACTGTTTTTTTTTTTTTTTTTTTTGTCAGTTGAGTTTAAATGGTCCTCATTTTCACAGTTTCGGTTGCTGCAGTTTGAAATAAATTTTGAATGAATGCATGAATAGATGAATAATTCAGGTCCAGCCTCTTGCGCACATTGCTAGTGCTCACCTGACATGTTGTTGATCAGGCTCTTTCTGCTCTTGCACTCAATGGATAAGAACATCAGGTACATTTAAAAAAATAAATAAATAAATAAATAAAAAAGTGTTGTTTTTTTCAGCATAGCATCTTTGTATGTGGTTCCAGGGCTCGTGGAAGTCTTATCCACCACATTCACACTTGATGCTGCCCGTCCTCTCACCTCTGCATGTTGATTCTGGAGACGTCTCAGTCACTGATCCTGCTGCAGCTGAGCGAGAACATGTGGGAATTTAATGCCCTCAGGCAGCTTGCTCAGTGAATCAGTTCACTGGAGTGTGTGTGTGTGTATGACAGCGAGAGAGAGTGCATGTGTGTTGTTTGTGACCGCGTATATTGCGGTGTGAGTTCGTCGGACGTGTGTGTGCAGCTGCTTATGTGTGTGTTCAATTTTTGCGTACGTATTACTCCGCTAAATTGTAAGTGTGTGCATTTGTGTGGTTGTGTTTTGAAAAATCCCCCCCAGGCCAAGTGACTGGCCGGCATCACAAAGGTGTGAAATGGAGAGGGATGCAGCTGCCCTATGTGTGTGTGGGTGTGGGTGTGTGTGTGTGTGTGTGCGTGTGTGTGCATGTTAAGACATTAAGACAGCTGGTGTGACATTCTCCCACCTGTGAGTTACAGAGCTGTAGCCTGAGTTCAGGTACGGGGCTTGGCAAAAACATTGCGGTGTGGTCCAGTGAGTCTCAGGTCGCCCCGAGGTGTCGCTTGATGGCTTTAGGTGGCGGGGGGTATTTTGTGACCCTGCACCCCTGTGAAATATATTGTCTTGCATACCTCTTCTTCTTCTTTTTTCTTTTTTCTGTATGATTCTTTGCTCCTCTGTAGCATGAAAACCATTCAACCAACACATACACCCAGGGGCCACTTTATTACCTCCAACTGCACAATCTGATACAATCCAATCCAACTGTTCTGCCATAAAGTTTCCTTTCCTGCTGCCTATAATGCTCAGGTTTTCTTTTTGTCACAGTAATAGAGGTGTTCATTCAATTCTCTGTTTGGCATTGAGCTCATAGTTAGTGCTGCTGTTGGACTGGGCTGCATTTTAATCAGAGGTGTTTCCACTATTCTGTCCCCCTCATGTATCTCAATAGTCGAGGACAAAAAATCGGAAACACCTCTCAGTATAATGTAGTCCAGTACAAGACCTCTGCAAACTACAACCTCAGTAATGAACACAGAATTCACATTACACATTCTCCACCACGTCAACACAAACTGAACATCATAAACTTTGTTAAAAGGTAGATTTTATGGCGGAACTGCTGCATTGAAGTGCATTCGATCAAAATGTGCTGAATAAAATCTGCATAAATCTACATATTATCCGCACAACTTGACATATTTTCCACATGTCAAGCTGTGCGGGCCTCTTTGTAGGTTTATGCTATCATTTTGTTTATTTATACTCCTTATACTTTTTGACTTATTAACATTTAATTATATACATATACACAACAAATGTGCACAGTAGAAACTCCATTTAAATTTCTACATGCTCAGAATGGCATGCTGATCAAACATACACACTCTCGTAATGCTAAACTCATAAATGTAAAACTAATCAGCTTTTCAGCTTATCTGCCAACAACTGCATGCATTTTCTTCTGGCGGCACTCCTTTTCTAGTTAACATTTGGTATTATGTTTTTCATCTGAGTGTTACATGCTCTGTGTTGTTTTTGAAGTAATGCATATTTGTAGCCCCCGGCCTTTTTAGGTCAGCGGGAGCTGCCCGGTGCAAATGCAACGTCGTGCGATTGATTTTGCTCCTGATCATCTCAAGGCGGTTTTCCTGGCAATCCCACCGAAAGATTTTGAGATAACACATTTGATGTTTTGATCAAAGGGTGGTGCGAGAAAAAAGGAAAGGGATCATGAAAAATCAAGAGGAATCCTCCTTCGGGCAGTGTGAATGCATGATATCTTCTGTGCAAGGCTGACGTTTTGGCCTGAGGGTAGTGCCAGAGGGGAACCTAATTTAGAGGGTTCATCCTCTGAGGAGCATGACTGTGCTTTCCAAATTTTATATCAATAACCCAACAGATTGTAAGCTCTCACAGAAACAAAAGAAAAATAAGTGCTGCTCATTGTTGCCAAGCAGCGAATTCCAGGTAAATGCAAGGTGCTCTTGAAGTTCAAATGGAGCCCCTGGGCTTGCTTCAGAAACATTTGCATCCAGCGATCAATGCGAATGTGCCTGAAGTAAGCCCAGAGGCTCCTCTTTTTCATAGATTTCAAGATATGTTGCCTTGTAGTAAAATGTTAAACAGACGGCCTGCCGGCAGGGCAAAAGTCATCATGAAAATGCATCAGGACACCATACCTCATGCATGCCTCGTACATGCGTGAGTTACACGTTGCAGTTACGAGGCAACCTAGCCCATCAGTTTACATGAATTATGAATGAAGTTAATGTGGGACTTCATGATAGTCTGCGCTGAAAGGGCAGTGCGACTAATTGTTGGCCAGAGCACGGAGCAGGCGTGGTAAATTCTGTGTTCAGCATTAATGAAGAGTAAATTTTTCATGAGTGCATGTCAGGGTGGAATTAGAAGAATGATCATTCTGTCATGGCCGGAGTATAAATAAGACATTCACATGTAGATCATTTCAGGCATTTATTAATGAGCTCGGGTCATACTGTATGCTATCGGGTCAAACTGTATGCTGGCATGGATAGCATACAGAGGTAGGGGGAGAGAATTTCTTTTTATATCATTAGATAAACAACATCTGGTTTCTCTACATACCTGGAAGATGTTAACCGTCCCCTTATGCTTATTCTATATGAATTTTATTGCTGTGAAGCACTTTGGGCTGCAATCTTTGCATGAAAGTTGCTATATAAATAAAGTTCATTATTACTGTTATTATTATTATTATTATTATTATTACACAGAGTTAACATGTTTTCCAGACTTGATGGCACCAGTTATCCGAGTTGAGAAAAACTATCAGAACGTCATGAGCTGTCATGAGGAACAGGAAACATACTCTGTGCACATTTATACTATTGACGAAAAGTCAAAATAGGAGCAAATATTGTCTTTTCCTGATTTTTCTATTATGGGCCTCTACCTGCTTGGTCAATCATATCCACATTAGTAGGGATCGCTTATCAAAAATCTTTAGTGTGTAAATCTATTATCAAAGCACCAACAGTCCCTACAATGTCACAATACCGATATCGAGGTAATCAGTTAAAGATATTCTAATATCTGATTTTGTCCATATTGCCCAGCTCTACGACACTGAATCACTATTGCACTTCTCTTTTTGGGGCTTGAAACTGTGAAGTGTGTTGCACTTCAGGCCACGCCGCAATCAATGATGTCAGTATTTTGAGTATCGCTCTTATGAGTTTGTGTGTGTGTGTGTGTGTGTGTCCTCTCACCAGGCTGTGCATGCATATGTCTGTGAAATGACGACACTCGCTGAAGACAAATGATCGGACATGGAAGCCGTCAGTCAAGCCAACGCCACGCAGGACGAGCTCCGCCTCTTCGGCCAGTCCGACGACGACCCCGGCGACCCCAGTTACCATGACTACGGCTCCAGCACCGCGGCCGGTCCTTCCCTGCTGCCCCCGCCGGTGGACTTTGAGGGAGTAAATTTTCCAGAGGACTCCATTAAACTGCTGAGTGTTCAGGTAAAAAAAAAAAAAAAAAAAAAAACAGGCGAGCAGACGAATTACTGTTGTTCCCCTGTAACCTTCACTGCCAAAAGAGGTTCTCAGGCACCAATTTTATGCTTAAATCAAAGCGAAATCAGTGATTTATGAGAAATTTATCTTGGTGCCTGTGGTAAATGGGGTGCAGGGTGCAGCGCTGGATGTTTGTGTGTGCATGCGGTGCCATTTCAGCTAGAATGATAGAGCATTCTCAATATCTAAAATGAGTTTGGATTGCGGGTAAATGGTGCCCTCACAAAGGACACACACATACACACACACACATACATGCACATGCACGTGCACACACAAACATAATATTCTCTTCTCCCTCCACTCTACTATCTCACTCTCACTCTGCTGTGGTCTTTCTCCCACAGTCAGAGTTATTAAAAGGAACAGTTCAACCAAAGAGAGAAAAAAAATAATGAAATGATATGCGCAAAATGTCCATGAAGATCATTTCTGTGTGATTTGCTGAAGGTATCCCCTCATCGCAACACAATGGAGCTGGATGGGTATTGTTTTGTAAAATGTGTATGTGGTAAACTGGACAGAAACTCTCTCCAACAACAGTGACACGGCTTCCCGACATAATCAATAATCAACAGCCCCTGGGTGTGAGGAGTGTCATTGGGAACTATTTCCTGCCGAAGAGCACCAACAAATTGTATCTATCCGCCTTTTGCTGGAAGCACATAGATGCAATGAGTCATCGCTATGACAACAAAGTGATTAAACTGCCACAAATCCGATCTGGACACTCGTAAAATTACTGTGTGGACAGCCGGGCTTGTAGATGAGATTTGGAAAACAAATCGGATTTGCCTGCTGTCTGAACGTAGTATTAGAGACAAATGACATTGTAGCATGCAGACAACGCGCGTCACACACATATGCGCGCACACACACATACACACAGTCCTATTTGCATCACTTCAGAGGACATTGCATTGACTTAGATTAATTTCCTGGAGACTTATCCTAACTTTAACCCTAAGCACTACATGCCTAACCCTAACCCTAACTTAACCTTAACCCCGAACCCCTTTCCCTCACCTTAAACCTAACCCCCATGGGGTCGGTGTAAGACAGAGTGTATCGTTCCCAACACCTAACCTTAACCTGACCCTAAAGTTAGCTTACCTTTAAATCAAGTCCTCACCCTAAAATTAAGTATTTTCACTAAGGGGGCTTGCTTTTTGTCCTCATAAGGAAGGCGAGTCCCCACAACATGACCATGTAAACAGATTTTAAGTCCCCACAACAATAGTAATACTTGGCACACACACACAAACAAACACACACACACACACACACACACACACACACATACAATCCAAAGGAGGCTCGGATTGCTCCAGTGCAGTTGCTTTAGCCGTTTCCATTAAAAGATAAAATAAACACATTTGGTAAATGCTGATATACTGAACTAAATCTCACACCATCTGTGGTCGTCTGGTCATAGGTTGAGAGACAACCAGAAGTTTAATCACCCAGTTCCACTCCACAGCCACCAGCCACGTAGGGAGTGTCTGCTCTGTAATCGGAGTGTATAGCGTCTGCACTGCATCATGTCCAATGGACGTATAAAAGCTCAGACTTCAATTCTCAGTGACTGTCCTGCATTTCCCCCACACATAATGAACTGAAGCAGTAAGAAATAAAGTTGTGATAGTGGTTGTTTTCAAGTGTATTGTCTCACTTAAACATAAAATGAACAGCAGTCCACACGGCATAGATGGCGTGTTATTAAAATATGGCCAACATACTCCACAAAGCAAAAAGCAAATATTTATAACCTTGCAAACAGATGAATATAATCCTTCTGCTGCACTTAGAAAAATCACTACCTGCAGCAGCTAAGATAGAATAACACCTTCACACTAGAGAAGACTGATATGTTGGAATGAAGGCCTCTTTGCCCTGCTTTATGCAGCTGTTAATGCATTGTAAACATTTTTTTACAATAGCTTTCAGTGGAGAGTTGTAGCGTCTAAATGCCTTTTCAGAGGCTTTTCCATCCTGTCAAGAGTGAAAATCTGTGATTTTCTGGGGAGAAAAGAGGCAAATTTATCTGTAGTGGTATCAGCAATTAAAACCCTATTTCAGTCAAAGTATAATTGACATCAGGTTGATGTGGCATGCTGTATTTAGTGGGATTAATAAAGCCACAGGTAGCAACAAAAACCTATTAAATGGCCCACAATAAGTGTAATAAAGTGCTGTTCAAGTGTTTATCCTGCTCTTCACAGGCAATAGCCCACTTCACATTTATAAAGCTTTTTTTTTTTCTCCCCCGAGCAGCTGCACTTGAGGAACTGGATATTAAGTGCTTTGCTCAAAGGTATTTCATTGGTAGTTTTAGATTTCTAGAGTCACCATTTTGCGCTGGCATTCAACAGTCGTGCAGGGAGAAATCCATCAGAGCAGAGTCAAAGACCAATTTCTCCACGGCAGCTGCAGAAAATAGCAGCCACAGGACATGAGGAACACACAAAACCTACAGCTGAACTCTTCAGCCACATCTTGGTGCATTGTGTGAGGGGTTACTCCATTGCACTCTGGGAAACATAACGTAGGCAGGTTGAGGGAAAGCTGCAACACTGAAATAAGTAAATTATTAATAAATGACTAATTACTAATAGTCAGATCCCTAAGATTTCATCCAGCAATGCTCCCGTCAGAAGCCGGTTTCTCAGACTTCCGCATGAACTCAGCAAGACCTCTTTTCGCCCTCTTTTCCGCTAAAATTTGGTTACAAAGTCAGCGTATGACAAAAGACAAATTTGTCAAAACGGTTGCGTGATTTGTTCAGTTGTAGCTTAATAGAGAGTCAATATTAATTCAATTAAAGTTATATTGCACAGGAAGGCAAAATGTTGTCATTTCAGTGCATAAAATGTTTCATATTGAATGTCATATATGGAATTATTTAGGCACAAGAAATCATGTTTACTGCTGTAATGCAAATGCACAAGCCCTTGCACATTAACAGACCTGGTTGTAACGTCTTTTCAGCACCAGGTGATCATTCTGTCAAGGTTTTAATCTTATAATGTGATTTCCCCTAATATTCTTCCCTATATTGTTCCTTGTATCCTTGTATCCTTGTATCCTTGTATATTGTGCAACGGTGTCACATAATATATATTCTGCATCTTCTGGTTGCAACAGTTCATTGAAGCATCATCACACCTATATTGAATGAAATATTCAAACCCAAGATGCCATTGTTTTATGTCTGCAGCACCACATCAGATATAAAACATCTAGATGTCTTGCGCATCATTTTATTCACAGTTTCAGCAGTTCAGAGGGGCATGTTTGGGATCTTTGGCAACCTTGGGATTTCACCAGAATTTCAATTAAAGCTCTGTGAGTTTGAACAAAACTCCGATGTGCAACAATATCAGGGGTGAAGAGGTTGAAGGGTACGGGTGCAAACATTTTGCAAAAGCAATTCAAAAATTTACAAGGACAAACAAGACATAGAAACTTACAAGAGCAATGAGGCAGGCCTAACCCTAAGAAGATTTATCTCACTGTAACAATGAAAACAAACCTTAGCCAGTATTTTCAAATCTATCATCATTCATTCTACTGGATGCATGATGTTGGATTTTGTGACAATATCCAGTATGTTGATATTTTCCAACTCTTTTGGCCGATAGCGATACCAATATATGCACATATTTTTTCCACCTAAGTGCCTAATTGCATTTTATTATTTTCCACTGTTACTGTGAAGGCTCACTGACAGATGCACAATGCTTTTCAAAATGTACAAAATAAGAAATAAATAAGAAAAGGGGAAAAGAAAAAAAGAAAAAAAAATAAGAAAGCTACTTCACCTTGGATGATGTAAACAATGTCATATTTATTTTTCTATAACATTTTCTTGGAAATAAAACTGTAAGAATCGCACTACTGAAACAGCCTTGGAGACAGTCATGCCATAAACACAACCAGGGCAGATTTATCTATTTCTAATATCGGCATGTCATATCAGCAGAAGTTTTAATAACAGGCCGATATTTCATTTTAAAGCTGATATCAACCAACGTGCTGATAGCATCGTGCATCCCTAATTCATTCATTCAGGCCATAGGCATAGTAAATCAATATTGCACAATACCACTAACAATTTATATGAAAAAAAAAGGAATCTTAGAACTTGAAAATTCACTTGTTTGATCTTGTTGCTGTATTTGCTTCTAGGTGGTGGTGATCCTGGCCTACAGTACCATCATAGTGCTGGGGGTTCTGGGTAATTCTCTGGTCATCTACGTCATCTACCGCTTCAAGACGCTACGCACCGTCACCAACTTCTTCATAGCTAACCTGGCTGTTGGTAAGCTTCAATACACACACACGGACACAACAACAAGCGCGCAGACGTTACTGGCTTGTCACTTAAATAATGGGCTAAGTCAGTATACACACACTAACAGGCTGATGTAAATTCAACAGTATGACACTGCATTAATTTAATACAGTGTCATAATGGAAACCACAGTGCAATCTGGGAGAAAAACAACAACAACAACAACATGCTTACAGCACTTTATGTGAATGGCATTTTTTACAGGAACTTACTGTAAACCACTGGGCATTTTTGGGCATTTTTGGAATAGGCACTATTTTTATTTGTTTTTGTATTTGTATTTGTATATGTTTTTGTTTTGGGGCAAAATAATTCAGATTCTGTAAAAAAAAAAAAAAAAAAAAAAAAGTAGGCGTTGCTCAAACCGGTAATGTTATTTTTTCATTTATTTATTTATTTATTTATTTATTTATTACTTTTTAACCACAAAAAATATAAACTGACTGAAATTGCTGTTGTTGCTGTGTTGTTGCTGTGTTGTCTTTAACAAGCAAACCTGAACTGTCAAGTTTGTGTATTTTCTGAAGCAGTCTAAAGATTTAGAAGAAAGTCTGGAAAGATAATTCCTCCATCATCAATCCATTACTTGTAACTTTATGAATATGGATTGGGATTCAGGTGCATACAGTAATATTATAGCTTTACAGCAACCTTCATTAAATACAGCAGTGAGTCCGGACCCAGTCCTCAGGGCCCCCCTCCCCTGCAGGTTTTTGTTTCAGCTCAACTCTCTCACACCTGATGCATTTAAAGGGCTGCATGCGGATTGGTTGAAACAGATCTACCTGGACAGGGGGTTCATGAAGATGCGTGGGTCTTTACTGAGTCAGGTGTGCAAGAGCAGAGCTGGACCAAACACCTGCAGGACAGGGGGGGCCTTGAAATATAGTGGTAGATTCAGCTCACCTACTGTAAATATGTAGTTATTTACTGACAAATCTGTGGCCAGCATTGTATTGTAAATTTATGAGAATACAGTAGTCAACTGTACATTTATTTGTGGTAATATACTGTAATCCTAGACTAGTAAGAAAATTTAATTACTGTACATTTACACTTAAAATATTTACAGTGTGTTGTCTCTAGATTGCTCCTTAAATCTCACCACACATGCACACACACACACACACACACACACACACACATGCTGTCTCTAAGTCTTTTCCTGTCTTTCTACTCCAATGCCATCTGACCTGGAAAATGCATTCCAACATCCAAAACTTTTGACCCGTGTGTGCATGTGTGTGTCTGTGTGTGTTTGTGTGTGTGTGCATGTGTGTGTGTGTGTGTGAGTGCATGGGTGCAAGTGTTGCCCGCTTTCTGTAGGTCATTGAGAATGATGAATCAAACATCTGTCAAGTGCTATATGCTATTTTCCTATGATGGCTGGGATTTGTTCTCGGATTTGTGCGGGTCACAGGGAGGAGGAAGCCACAGGGAGAAAGAATAAGAAAAACTTTGACTGGTGATGTTCTTTGAAGTGATAATCCGTGACATTTTCTTATAAACAAACTTATAAATCCTGCAAAACAAACAGTGCTGCTTCGTGTCTGCTACTGGGAAAAAGTGCTAAAGGACACATTCCTTGTTACCTCTCATAACAGTAATGAATTACTTCACTTGTTACTCCCTCAGAGAAGTAATTAGTTGTACTTCTCATCACATTGCTTTTGTGTTACACCCTAAAACGATTGTGCTAAGCTGACTTGTGATCGTCGAGCTAAGACCACATTACCAGCAGAAGGAGTCTACTTAATGACACTAAGTCTTTCTTTTAATGTCTTCATAAAAAAATACGGCCTACAGCGTTTAAATCACACTTACTGAGTCATTTTTATCACTTTGTTGACTTGCTCATGTGCACTCTGTGGTAATTCTGACATTTCATGCATGACCTCAAGGCAAAACCAGAGGAAGGGGATTGTCTCCATACCAAAAAAGAGGTGAAATAATATAATACAAATAACTAAATATCTGTGAGATCAGTAACTGTGCAGCGATTACTGAAACTGAAAAAGCCATGTGTTAACAGTAATGCATTGTTTTATATTCAGAACACAGTAATGGCTGTTCCCTGCTGCAATAAGAAAATAAGAACATGAAAAACAAACTCTTTGTTGCATATTTTAGCGATTCAAGAATATTACCTCTCCAAACAAAAGCTGTTTAATGAATAAAATGCCATATTACATGCATACAAGATACAATACATTTTATATTGCAGTGAAATCAAGCGAACTAGATTTAACAAGATTACATTTGAATACGTCATGATATTATAATAATTTACCTTTGCACAGTACACATTTTACTGAATAGAGCTTGAATGCATCCTAATGTAACTCAATAATGAGGAGCCGACAGCAGCTCAGCGAGTCCCGGGTCTCGGAAAATTGTGACCCTTGTCCAGCTGGGAGCCCGTTATGATCTTGACTCGGGGCTCGTTGGCCAGCGTGGGTGAGATGCGGTTCTTTTGTGTCGGTGGTCGCTTTGTGTGTCATCTGCAACGCTGCCTCTGTTTACTTTCAGTAAACGCGTTTGGCTCTCTTCACCGGGGGAATGGTTGGAACATATCAGAATTATATTTTTTCTCGGGTCTCACGGGTCGGCCAGTGATTACCAGCGGCGAGAGAAAAGATGCTCAGTTGGAGTCGGCTCCTGTAGCGGAAACACTGGCTGCTCGCCGCTATAGGTCCCAAAGTTTACGCGCTTTCTGCCTCTTCTCGCTCTTTGCTTGTGCTTTGTATTCCTTCCTCCATCTGGCATAGCTGAATCTAATGTTTGTGTCACGGTAATTTTGGTACATGCAATTCACAGCCCACTGTATAGAGTTCTATACTGCAGACTTACACTCAGTGACCACTTTATAAAGGTCTACCTGCACAATCAATACAGTCCAGTGCAACTGATGTAACATAAAGTTTACTTTCCTGCTGCCTGTAATGCTCAGATTTTCTTGTTGTCACAGTAACAGAGGTGTTCATTCAGTTCTATGTTTGGATTTGAGCTCATAGTTAGTGCTGCTGTTGGACTGGACTGCATTTTATTGAGGTGTTTCCACTATTCTGTCCCTTACATTGTATACAAATAGGAGGGACAAAAAAGTAGAAACACCTCTCAATACAATCTTGTCCAGTAAAAGACCTCTGCAAACTACAACCTCAGTAATAAACATAGAATTCAAATTACACATTCTCCAAAAGGAAGCTGAAGAAGAAGAAGAAGAAGAAGAAGAAGAAGAAGAAGAAGAAGAAGAAGAAGAAGACAGGGGTGGGGGGTGGGAGATGAAGAAGAAGAGGAAGAAGGGGGCGGAGGAGGAGCTGAAAAGGAAGAAGAAGAATCACAACAACAGTAAAGTACTGTATTGGTAACATAATTTTCATTAAAATCAAGTAATTAAATGTACTACAGGAAAAACAAAAGAAAAAAACACAAAGGACAAATAAAAATTAATTATTAAAATAATGAATAATAAATTAATTGAATAATAAATCAACAACTGAATGAAAGAATAAATGATAAATGAATGATTAAATACATAAACACACAAATGAATGAATCAGAAGTGATAGAGAGTGGAGCGCGTGTGTGGACTGCTCAGGAGGTTCCAGGCCTGAAAACCAACCACAACAACAACAATAATAATAATAATAATTCTGCATTTTATTCATATAGTAACACATTTCGTCACTGAAGCTGCCACAGGGAATAGAAAATTAAGTAGCACAGCGGGAAACAAAATAAATAGAGTATAGAAGTAAATAAAAAAAATAAATAATAACCAATAAGCAGAGCAAACAGATAATTAAATAAATGTCAAAAAAATATATATATAAATCATGAGAAGCAGTGGGGTTTAGAGTGGAGATGGGCTGCTCTGCAGTTCACAGAGCATGATATTTCATATTTAAATGAAGGCCCTCCAGTTATTTAAACACATTAATAATGTGCTGACTGAGGACTGCTCTGTTTACGTTACGCTCTGTCTATCTGTAGTCATAGTGGATCAAAACCTCATTACTTTTTTACGTCTTGGAGAATGGAAATTATTAAGCAGCGACGTCATCATGTGCCAGGACGTGATTGGTTCACACTCTGGAACGAGCCCTGCTTTCGTTGTGTCCCATCGCCGTTTCAGCTTCAAGGCAGGGCGTCGCGTCATGAGGGCACGGCGCTTTCACAGAGCAGTTTCATCCTGATTTCACCTCAAAATTACAATGTGATGGTGGTTCTTATGTAATTCACAGTTTCGGTTCCTGAGAATACATCAGATTACATCAGATACATTAGCATTAACAAAGTGAAGAGGGTTTTTTTTGGGGAGGGGGAGTGGGCTGAACTTCTGACTACAGCCAAGAGCAGAGGTTAGGGTGTTGATTCAATAGGCGTTGCAACTGTTAAGTATTAGCAATCAACAAATATTGGGATTCGATATTATGATTCATTACAATTTTTGTTAGCCTTTTAAACACTAAACGATGGGAAAAAGTTAAACCACATGCTTCTAGAGACTGTAAACTATGACTCGTATTTCCAAAACCAGTGCACATCAAATATGTACGCACTTAAGTACTGTGATTCCACAAGTATTGCGATTCCATATTATGATTTACTGCGGTTTTTGTTTTCTGAATTGTATGCATTAAAAAAATCATAAAAGAAAAAAAAAAGAATCGTGATACTTTTCCTCCCAACCCTGTAATCCTTACTCATAATCTGATGTGACGGCCTTGTTTTGCTCACACGACACATTCTTATCTTACAACACTTTTTATTGTAATACCTTGTTATCTTATGTTTTTATCTTATCTTATACATTCTCATACATCTTATACATCTTTTATCTTTTAACTTTATCGAATGTGTTTTTATATTTGTAACACTGTAATATCCTCATGTTCTCATTGGCTTTTTTTTTTCCATCTCCATATTTATTTTTTTCCATATTCCATATTTATTTATTTTTCCATTTTTGTCATAGCTCATTTAAACTGCAACCATCCAACTGTGTTTATGTTCTGTTTTTTTTTTTTTTTTTTTTTTTTTTTTTTGAAATCGCTGCGCTGAGGCAAATGCCAATCAACTGTGTTGATGTGAAAATAAAATAAAAAAAATACATTTTGTGCTGGTGATTTTAAAAGAGCCTGAAAACACGGAGATGTCTGAGCGGTGTGTGTCCTCTGACTGACAGCTTGGTTTTTGTTTGTTGTGTTCAAATTAGAGTTCGTATATTTTATATTCATACTGTAAACATGTTTTCTTGATGCATCCTGCTGAGATCCAGGCATTGTTTTGCCACCATTATTAAATCCAATTAAGTTATTTTTTTCCACACAGACATAAATTATATCTTCAGTGGTGTGTGTGTGTGTGTCTGCTTGGCATTAAAATACTCTTATTACTCTTACTCTTAAGTATTCTCATACAATGTGCAAGCACGTAGAAATTCGACAAAGCACTGAAGGAAGTCTCGATGTGAATATGTGTGCATGTCTATGTGTGTGTGTGTGTTTGTGTATATGTGTGTGTGTGTGTGTGTGTGTGTGTTTTCAGCTGGGTGTGGTGTGCAGAAGCATCACAATAGCCTGGAGTGATGGTTGTTCTGAAAAGTGTGAGCCAAATTGGATGAAAAGTATACCTCACCGCTAGCTATCATTAATAAATACATTGCACACACACACACACACACACTTGCATTGATTGCCTGGGTCTTGGAGGAAAAAAAAAAAAAAAAAAAAAAAAAAAACTTAATTTTGCCTTTTGAATTTTAGAAGTTTGGAGCTTGAAATCTGCGGGTTCAGTGAAAGTTCCTGTTAAGGCTGCTTGACCCACATGGAAATGTGGGAAGTCGTGGTGCTTCACAGTCCTTTGGGTATAATAGCCCTGCACAGCACTGACCTAAGCATGTGAAATGACAGCACTGAGGAGAGCTGTGAGAAGCTTCTACTTTTTTTATCCAAAAGGTCATCGGCTCAAATCCTTGGTGCAGCTTAGAAAATGTAGCCCAAGAAATTCAATGAGTAATGTCCTCTCCTGCCTTAATGACTTAGATATCATCTGTCTTTGGTGATGAAGTGTTAAATGTGCTTTTTTATGTACCCACTTTCCACCAAGATCAAGATCAAGATCAAGTTCAAGTTCAAGTTGATTTAATCGCAGACGTTTCTCCAAGGACTTTACAAGCAAAATGGCCCTTCAAACACTTCATACTTCATACACCCTTGGATAGCAGCTGGGATACAACCTGGATAGCAGCTGAACGCTTTCTTATTTCAAGTCCTGAAATAAGAAAGCGTTCAAGTGTCCAAGTATGAGAAATCTGAACTGGCCTGCGTCTTTCCAACGTGGCAGAACAGAGCACAGAGACGTCAACTTCATGCAGGAAAGCCGAAAATGAAGCAAAAGGACAAATTTCTGACCTGAAAATACATTGTCATGTCATCTGCGCAGTAGCGTTGTATCAAACATGCTTGGATTCCTGTACATGGTCAACAGTGACTTCAAGCATCTTGGCTTGTTGGTGTGCATGGCGGGGTTTTGGGAAAGATGATGTGGTGTGGTGTGAATCGTACACTAAAACAGTATTTTTAAATTTACCTTCTTGGTGCAGACATGGCCGAAGCTAACACAGGAAAGGAGAAGGAAGGGTTGGTCATAAGACAGGGAGAATAAGTGGGTCTGGAGCTTGGATTTGGAGGTTTCTGCAGAATTAGCCTCCCTCAACACAAGCTGGCTCCAGAGATAAGCTGTTCTATGGAAATATAAGCAGCAGCTTGCAGAGGTCTTCTTAATTCCTCGGACTGTAAGATAGCCGGCATCCTGTGATCGGTGCGGTCAAGGGCCTACATGACGAAATCCAATACATATTGAGGTGCAAAGCCATGCAGCGATTTATTAACTTGCCTCACTCACGCGGTCTCCGTTTCCTCATTCCTTACATTTCCATTTCCAGGATGCATTTCAACAACCCCCAGAAGATGGACATGAACATTTCATTTGCGAGTTTTCCGTTTGAGAAAAAGCATTTACTGACTTAGTCTGTTGGGCAAATTCAGGCTTCTTTGAGATGTACCAAAAAAATACACTATCCAGAGATGTTTTTCAGCTTTTCCCAATTTATTGAGACTCATGACACTCACCATAAGCCATGCCAGAAACCCTGAGTGTGCAATGGACTGGTTATGTTTCACTCTCTTGACAAAACCCATTACAAAAACATATCTGCAGAGGCTTGAGGTTGTTATTCCTTTGCAACATCTGTTCACTGAACAAAATCCAGAAAATTTGAAGAGGTGATTCTAAATGAAGACAATGTCTATTTGACTGACCCAACACCAGGGACTACAAGAAGCCCTGAGCCATTTCTTTATTGATCACTGAACTGTGTTTTTGCTGAAACTGTGGGATAGTAAATTATTGCGTGGACCATTAATTAAGGCCTACAGTTATGTTACGGATCTTTGGTCCCATCAACTGCAAGCAATTACTTGAAAAATATGAACTTGACTAACATCCAGTCGATACTTTGTGGCAGCCCAGGTATCACAGTCAAACCACCACAGTGTATTCTTGCTGCATTGCCTTCTGGTCTATTTTCTGCTGCTGTGGTGGAGAAACCGGTCTCAGTGTCTCGTCTACAATAGCTATCTCCCTGTGTGACTGTTGGACATTGGTGCAGAATGGCATCTCTAGAAAGAAGCCCTTGCTCTTCAATTTTTGAGAAGCGACACCAAAACCTGACATTTCGTGTTGATGTTTCAGACCGCTGCAACATTTTCTGCTGTCAAAATTTGGCCAGTTACCCACAGACTAGGAAAAATAAACCACCAACCAGCCAGATGGACCCAGAAATAAAAGCTTCCCTGCCTATGGCTTTGTTTAACAGTGTGGAGGTATTTGGAGGACGGATTTTGTTGCTTTAATGAACCGTCTCCACAGAGGTAAGTTCAGCTGCCAACATCGAGCACCACGAAGAGCAAAGTGCCTATTGAGGTTGAGCTACAAGTGGAGTGTCTAGTATTGACCAGATGTGTTGCCTCTCCAGCCAGAGTGTGCTTGACAGAGGAATAAACGGTTCATCCAGGGTAACGAAAAGATATTTTCCCACGCACACCTCGTGCCGGCTGCCCATCTCGATAGCCTCTGTGTGATTCGGCAAGGTTTTCACAAGTTTCTATGGGAACTATTTTCCCGCTGCTCTAGGACGGCTTTGCGTACGGAATAGAAAATTGGAGAGAGTGCCAGAGAGGAAGAAAAAAGGGCGAGTGACACTGACAGAGAGAGAGAGGGAGGGAAAGAGATAAACAGCAGGAGAGAGAGAGAGAGATACAGAGAAAGAGAGAGAGAAATTGGTGTAACTGATGTGATGTGAAGCGGGCACAGAGGCAGCAGGACGGCGGCTGGAGAGTTGTCGGTTCAATACCCCAGATCAAAAAGAGGAGCGGGCTGGCAAGCAGACAGTTTGTGCTAAATGGACAGACGTGGATGGACGTCTGATCTGTCCATCTCTCTCTCTCTCTCTCTCTCTCTCTCTCTCTCTCTCTCTCTCTCTCTGTCTCGCTGCCACCATGTATCTCTCTCTCTCTCTCTTTTCACACTGGTTTAAAATAGTAGTATTAGCAATAGTCACATTTTTGTGCTCTGTCTTTCTCCTTCTTGCTGCTCCTCTTTCTCTCTCTCTCAACCTCCCTCAATTTCTCTGTCTCTCACCATCTCTCTAAGTCTCATTCTCACTATTTTTCTCTTTCACCTTTCTTTTCCCTCTCTCTCTGTCTCCCTTGCTCCATCCTTTTTCTTAATATTTTTTCATCTCCCACTCTCAGATGTTCTGGCATTCTCTCTCATCCATCCATTTTTCCCGCTGCTCTCTCACTTTTCCTCTCCACGTTTCTATGAAAGGGGTATTAAACTCAATAAGACCTCTGCTTTTACGTCCAGCCAACATATTTGAGCACAGTGTCCTTTACCACGAATGCGGCATCACAGACTGAAGTTCAGGAGGTCAAAGCATGGCTCAAAGCCCCAGAAGGTCACCGGTTCAATCCCCGCCGGGACCCTGCCGCACCCAACATCCAGCTCTAATTTGCTTGAGGAAATAGAAAAAGAGGAACTAGAGGAAACAACTCCTGCTGGTATCCAATCGGTTCGATGACAAATCGGCCAGTGGCTGAATCGATCCAGACAGCAGGCGGTCCAATTAGAGCAGTAAAACCCCTTACGCTGCAGACTCTTTATTGCTGGCAGTCCAGTGGTGGAAGAGTTTGGCTGCAAAATGAGACGCCCACTGTTTGGGAAAAAAGCTGCAACCTGCTGCTAAATTGATGTTGGCCAAAACAACCATCAATTAAAGGGAGTAAGGAAAGCTAAAGTAGTATACAGAGAGTTGGTGGACACTTGGAGGCTGGGATATGTCAATTCTAAAATTCATTCAATTATCTTAGCCTATACTACACTTTGTTATCTACCTTCTTCTTTGTTGTTCTTTTTATTTTCTTCTAGTTTTCTTTTCTGCTGGTAGTTCAACCTCCAACCATGAATCTAACATTTCTTGTTCCCCAAATAAATAAATCCACAGTGACCACGGCTTCCCCCACATTAGATGACTGTGTGATGTGTGGGGAAATTTTTGGTCTGCTGATAGCACCATGGTAGGCCAATCAGTTTCATTTGTCAGTTCCTGGATACCATCGTAACAATGCATTCACCAAACATTCATGAAATTTGACACGGCAGCATCTCAGACATTGAGTGTGAAGCTTCGAGCGCTGCTGGCCTGGCGGTCCAACGGGGTTAATATTCAAAATGCCTGATCCCTGTGTCAAAAGCCATCATTCATGCAGGTTTTGTCCAAAACAGGTCAGCAGAGGCTCAGGAACCGTGCAATGGACAGACAGACGAAGAGAGCCCAATTCACAGCCCTTTCTCCAGTCTTTTATCACAGGCTACAATTCAAAGTTAGAACTTAATTATGTTGTTTTCTTCACGATTGACAGAATTAAATGGACCAGACTTTCTCTGCAGCGCGATATATATATATATATATATAGCTGCTTGAAGTGACCATCATAGTCATCATGGTCATCATTCAGAAATATCAGAATAAAAGCCAGTATTGATCAGTATTGTGTATTTCATCGATTCATGTAATAACAGTTATTACACTTGCACAGAAAACCGATAATTCCCTAACCCTAAACAACAAAAGGTGAGGAGACTCAGATGCATAGGGAGTTATTGATTCAGTGCGGAGTACTGAAGGTGAGCTTTGACAGCCAAATGTCTCAGCCCCTGGTGAAGAAACAACTCACTGGTATTGATCAAAATCCCAATCACCTCCCGCAGAAAAATAGTAATCCTGTGCTGTGGCGCGGTAAAAACCCTTACTTATTGCCTCTGTAAAGATGTAGCCCTGTGGATATGACAAGAAGGAATAACAGACGAATATACCTGCATGCTGAAAATCTTACATCTCCAAAAAAAAAAAAAAAATCACCTTATCAGGAGCTGGGAGAACAGGCTTGTCTTCAGCTTGATGACAATGCGTTTCTGTTATGCAACTGGGTTTTGAACCGGTTTCATAAGCCAAAGTGCTCAGAGAATTTTCTTAGCCCATAACAAAAAAAAAAAAAAAAAAAAAAATCACCGAACTTAGAGTTATGAGGTTTTTGCACAGTGGCAGCGATGCCTCCGGCCTGCATTGTAATTCTTAGCCTATACGCCCCGGGGGAGATTTCAATATACATAGGAGTATAATAATCTGTCAGTATGTGAGTAATACATGTCAGAGAGATAAAGACACACAGAGAGAGAATTAGAGAGAAACCTCTCTATCCCCCCAGAAGTGGGCGTACTCTTTGTACACAGCATATATTGTAACCTGCAGTCTGACTCATGCTCACCAGTAGACGGCTTGTCTGTCTACTTGCAAAAAGAAATGGTTTTTATGGCTGTATATATCTTGTCTGAGCATATCGCGCTGAGCAGATGGCGTGTGTGTGTGCGCGTGTGTGTGTGTGTGTGCTGAGGGTAGTGCTGCAGGTCACCAGTTGTTTCCACTCTAATGTCCTGAACTGACACGGCCAATCCTTTGGCTTTAGCCGAATATTAAAGTTTGCTTTCTCTGCTGTTTCTGCCTCTTTCTCTCTTTATCTCCCTCCGCTCTTTGACAGCACAACATGTATTGTACACTGTAAGCTGACAGGCCGCCTAGATACTTTGATGTCGATTTCGGGGACATGTGTGCGACGATGGTGGGACGCCGCCCCGTCAGTTTGAGTGGTTTTCCTTTTTGGTTTGCCGCCGCGTTCGCGCTCTCGCTTTGTCGTTTTCCTTTTGTTGGAGTGGGGGAGAGAGGCGCCGGGAATCTGATTTTGCAAAGTTTGCACGAGTGGCTGAGACACGCGCGGCTTGATCTGTGTTCACTGTGTGATGCGTAATGTGATAAAACTTTGATACCGAGGGGAGTGGGAGGCTGGGATTTGCGCTGCCGTGTGAGGCCGCGAAGAGGTAAAACCCCCTGTAGTGCCATGTTGTGCTCCAACACTTTCACACCACCATGCATCAGCGATCCATCCACTATATCCAGATTATATAGGCTTTACATGTGTTGTATCAGCAGGAAGGGAACAATATACAGGCCTTATTTGTTTGTGCCACATATTTATGAAATAGATGGATTTTCTTGTCACAATATACAGTGGTGGAAAAAAGTTTTCGGACACCCCATGCATTTGTGAAAGTGCAATTTCTTTTAGTGCAGTCACAGCCAAAATACTAAACAAATCCTAAAAAAAAAGCCATTAAAAACTTAAAATTGATTGGTTCCATAAAAACACATAAGAACTATTGAGTATTGGGTCATTTTGGTACCAGTGATAAAGGTCGTTCTTTTTATGAAAAGACACATTTTTTGTTGCCAAGCTTCATGTCTATATAAAGCCAGCACATTTGAAAGTTCTTCAGACACAAAAATGGCTCAAACAAGGAACCTAACGCAGGAAACACGCCTGAAGATAAAGATTAAACTGTCAAGAATTTAGTTTTGTTAGTTTTTCTTGTAAACAATAAACAAAAAATATATATCATTTGTATTTGTTTGTAGCCTATCTGTCTAATGCGGCCACACCTTTTGAAACACAAAAAAAAATTTTCCACAAATATTTTATGATAATATTTGAGATTGTGTAAAATTTTAAGGGTGTCCAAAAACTTTTTTCCACCACTGTATAATGTTTCAGATCTCTTTATTTCTAAAAAGTAACAGAGTTATGTCCACAGTATGAATTGGTCCACACTAGGCAGCAGCTAACTTGTATAGAGAACACCACCTCTCGTTCATTTTAAATGATTTAAATCTCGTCCCTCCCCCCCTGAATCCTTTCTTTCGAAGATCTCACAGATTACCGCTTCCTGCCAAAGGAGAGTAAGGAGGGTGACGAGTCTGCCGGGAGCTTTTCTTCCGGCCCTGCTTTAGTTTCCTCGGTGTTTGGAGGATTTGTAATTGTGTTTTCCAGTCAGCCCCTGAGAGCCTGTCATGTTTTTTTAATGCCCGCGGCACCAAGAGCTGGAGAACATCTCGACTTTCAACACAGGAGTGCCACACTTCAAACAGGATTTAAACAGCCAATTAACAACAACCGGAGCCATGACCAGCACTTACCAAGCCGCTGTTTAGTGCTGCTAGCTAAATGAACGGCTCCCGGTGGACACACGGCCCACACACAACAAGTCTTCGACGGACACTTTCACTGCCTCAGTGCTTGCAGCTTTAGAGGTATAGGATTAATACATACACAGGAATGTGTCTGTTTGACATGTAGTATGTGTGCGAACACACTAATAATTGTATTTTTGTTGTGCAAACTCAGTTTCTGGTGATTTCTGTGTTTTCACTTCACTTGAATAATCACTTGGTCAATACAGCAATATTCCCTTTGTCTTATGATACCCCAGTGGATAATGTCAAAAATGCATGACTTCATTGTGGATTTTTTTCCACCCAACAGTGACAATAATCTGGATTTCTGCTCAAAATTTTTATTCATTATGCCGTTTAACACCTCAGTTAAGCGTCAGTACCATCTAAACTATTAAAAGTGGTATGCTTTCCATATACAGATATTGATTTTTTTGACCAGGTAAGATCGTTGGTGATCAAAGTACAAACCCCCATGACTTGAGTCAAAGTATAGATGCTCCTGCTCAAATATTCCTCCACCACAAGTGAAAGCTGCTCGGTCACATTTTCACTTCAAGTACTGGAGAGCTGGGTTTTTAAGATATTCAAGTGTTCAAAAGTTCAATTTCTGTTGAATATAAACACATTTTTGGGTTGTTTGTAATGAATGATGGAAGCGCTGACTTGCTTGGAGAACCTCTATGCGACACAAAGCCCATATAAATGGCTGTAAAAACTGTAATTGACTCATGACTCAACAATAAGGACACGCATCATCATTTTCATTTTTTATTGAACTTTCTCACCACACTCAACAGCACAGCAGTGTTCGGACTCAGAGGTGTGTGTGTGTGTGTGTCTGTGTGTTTGTGCTCATTGTATTAATTCATTGTATTTGGCCTGACAAATGCTGTCTCCTGATATTGCACCATAACATTCAGAGGAAACAGTATTAAATGTACTTTTTACTGCTTGGCAACATCTCTGTACCTTTTTGGCTTTGAAAAAAAAAGTTCACGTAATTACCTTGAGGTGTAATAATTAGCCCTTAGGGGGTCCTTTTGTGTGGATGGGACAGAAATGGACTGCAGCTCTGTTTCTGACAGTGTACCTCCATCTCTCTCTCTCTCTCTCTCTCTCTCTCCAGCTGACCTGCTGGTCAACACGCTGTGCCTCCCCTTCACTCTGGTCTACACCCTGCTGGGAGAGTGGAAGTTTGGCAGCGCCCTCTGCTTCCTGCTCCCCTACGCCCAGGGGCTGGCCGTGCACGTCTCCACGGTAACGCTCAACGTCATCGCCCTGGACCGTCACAGGTTGGTGGAGCTGGAGGTGGGAATGCAGACGGGGTGGTTGAATCAGGTGGCAAGAGCGATGTCTGCATCTGCTTTTCTGATTCATATGGTAGTTTTTGCAAGATAAAATTACAACCACATAACCAAAGGTTTTTTTCGTTTTTTTTTTTTTTTTTTTTTTTTTTTTTTTTTTTCAGTACCGACTGAAAATTTTCCATTTTTATTAGACTTCAGTAGTTCCCATCATGAGCATCCAACAAACAGCCATTTGGGATTCAGGAGGAACGGGCATGAGACATATGAGTATAGCTTTGGAGAATATGCTCAAAAAATCATTATAATAATATTTAATTAATATTAGAATATGAGATTAAAGATTTTTTTTTCCAAAATGAGAAATCCAAGGAGCCACCATCTAAGAAAGAAAAAAAAAAAAAAAACTAAAATAAAGTGGTGGGCAAGGCGTAGAAAGAAAGAAAGAAAGAAAGAAAGAAAGAAAGAAAGAAAGAAAGAAAGAAAGAAAGAAAGAGATCAGGGATGCGGGGATGACGTAATCTCTGACCACTGACCTTGTTACTGTTGGTCATTTGTAATTTTGTAAATCAAGGAAGTGAGGCGTAATCTCTTGTTGCAATCATGCTTAGTCGCGCTGGATAAGAGCATCAGCTGGATGAATAAAAAAAAAGTAAATGTAAAACGCAGAAAAAGACAGGGACAGATGATTGGATGAAAGATTAGATGGCAGAGGAGAAGAAAGGGCAAGAGAGGGAATGTAGCTCAGCGCCCGGGGGAGAGGAGAGGAGAGGGACATGAGACAGCAGAAATTAGATGAGCAGAAAATTAATTTTCCTCCAATCTGACATTTCGGAGAAACAGGCTGTCGCTGGGCTTTGACTGCAGTGGCCATGCACATGCACTGGAATGTGTGTGTGTGCACGTGTGTGTGTGTGTGTATGTGTGTTTATGAGTCTAGTGGCTAGTATAGTGACAGAATTTGAAAAGCTTGGGCTATGGAACCAGATTGCATGGAGAACTACTTTAACCAGAGCAGGATACTGTTGGTAGATATATTGATGATGGAAAGAGCAGACTACTAAAAAAATGCTAGTAATACTGCAAAAATATACTGATAATACTGCCTATAATACTGCGAAAATACCAGCCTGTATTACCTCATTATTACTTGTTATATTACCTCCTTAATGTCAATTTATTACCATTTTTAATCCGAATATTGCACTGATATAACCATTTTTTTTGCGATTAGGTTATCATATTGCTACCTAAATGTTACTACACTATTACTTATTATAATAGTAGCCTTGTTGCTATCTTTAAATGTATTTCTCTGTTATCACCCTTATTATCCTGGTACATAATTTTAAGCTTAATGTCACCCAGATATACCCATTACTAATACCAAGCTATTACCTAGTTATTACTTTGGTAATTACATGGTATCACTTTATTATTGCCTCTTTGTTATCAAACTACTACCCCAGTATTACCATGTTATTTCCGAGCTGTAATGTAAAGTGTTACCAAGGAAATATACACACACACACACTCCGATATACTCAGACATAGCCACATTTTCACACACGTACATGTGAACAGAAGCCTTCAAACAGGCTTTAGAGAAGAGAAAAGTTTTTTTAAAAGTGCTTTTGAAGGAGGTTGCCATCGGGACACATCTCAGGTTTTCCAGCAGGTTACTGCATCTGCTGTGAAAGCTAAAAGTGGTCTTGTCAGCGCTTGATGTAATCCTCGAAACAACCAACAAGACACCGGTGACAAAAGACCAAGAGACACTCACTTGGCTCATATGTAGCGAGCAGATCTGAAATGTGTTGTGGTGCCGGGCCGTGCGGAGCTTTGTAGACGAGCAGCAGAATCTTAATGTCAACTTCGACGACGCTCGCCGGAAGCCAGTGCGGCAATTTGAGAGCCGATTTAATGAAAGTATTTCTTGTTCCTCGTTCTTGCCGCGACTGTGGCCTCGGTGTGCGGAACAAGCTGGAGCCGCATCATTTATTTTTCAAAGACGGGGAAAAAAAGACGGTATGTTTGTAGTGTGTTGTACCTGAAATGAAAGCAAGTTTATTTTTCCTCAAAAAAAAAAAAAAAAAAAAGTCATGTCAGTGGTTCATAACGACATCTGAACTCACACTATGGTTTTTAAATAGTGCTCTTCAAAAACAGGGAATTTAAACGAGTGCAGATTAACTGTCTGTGGCCTGGCCTCTAAAAAACAAGTACTGCGTTTCATCTATATTAAAGGGGAAATACATTGGCGGTTGTATTCAAAGGAAAATTCCCCACTGAAGCACAAAAAAAAAAAAAAAAACAGCGATTAATGCCTTGCATTGCAGTTCTGGCGCTGATTTGCTGTTTTAGCATGTAGCCTAATTTTTTTTTTTTTTTTTTTCAAACTTAATGCACAGAAAGAGCGGCTGCAGCTACACTGGAGCTTAACGGGAGAAAGAAGTGAGCTCTCCCTCTTCTGTGTTGTATGTTTGTTTTGCTGCAAGTTGCCTTCAAAGTCTTCAAAGATGACATTGAAACCCTAAATCTAACATCTCTGTATTAGTTTATTGACTTTTTTTTTTCTATTAAACTCCACTGTAGATGTATTGAGACCATCTCTCAGTGACAGCAGTGAATTCACTTCTGGCAATTTAGCTGCAGAATAACAAGAACACACCATCAAACAACAAAGTCATAGTGTTGATGATCAATACCAATACCTGAGTGCGAGGCGCTGGAATTTCTGGTTGTTGGAGTTTGTAGCTTTAATAGAAAGTTTAATCTGTGTGCACATGTGTTTATTTTTGTACAAATATCTCTAACTTTTTCCAGTATCCAAAGAACTTGACTTCTTGTTTTTGGCCGAACAAGAAAATCATTATCAGAAGTTTATCAGTGCATATCTCTTATAAAAATACAGAGGATCCAGGCAGGGCTTAACGTAGGTTGTGTGTCCACCGGGAGCAGCTTGCTAAGTGCTGGTCATGGCTCCTGTTGTTGTTAATTGGCGGTTTAAATCCCGTTTGAAGTGTGGCACTCGTGTGCTGAAAGTCGAGGCGTCGTCCGGCTCCTGGCGTTAAAAACGTGGCAGGCCCTCGGGGGCTGGCTGGAAATTATAATTACAAATCCCTTAAACTCTCAGGAAACAACGGCAGCGTTTGGGAAGAAAAGCTCCCGGCTGAAACATCACCCTCCTTACTCTCCTTTGGCAGGAAGTGGTAATCTAATCAAATCTAATCTAATCCATAAACTAACTCTTGTGCAAATTCCCTCTGTGCAATAATCCATATTCAATACCATACTTATGTGCAATAACCTGTGCAATAATCCATATTCAATACCATACTTATGTGCAATAACCTGTGCAATAACTCCTGTCCATGTTTGCACTTGTACATATATTTTTTTCTTTCTTTTTATTCTCTATATATTTATATTTATATTTATATTCCTTTCTTTATTTTTCTTGACTATTTGCTCTTTTTACTTTACACTTTGAGTGGGAGTTGTTATTGTAACGAAAAGTAATTTCCCCCTGGGGATCAATAAAGTATTCTGATTCTGATTCTGATTCTGATCTGTGAGATCTTTGGGCCTCACTCACCAGTATCAATGTGACGTAAAAACAAACATACAAACAAACAAAACAATAGGGTGTATTATTAGATGGCATGTTTCCCAATTAACATAACTGATGAGGTGTTGGTGTAGTGTTTAAAAAGGCAGAGGCTTTGTAAAATAATGAAAAAAAAAATACTATAAATGATATAAATTTGATTGTAATTCAAATCCTACAATACAAGACAATGGTAGAATTGAAGAAAATGCAATAAATATTGATTTTGCACAAACATGTCAGCACTCAAATGTGCGTAACAGCGCTCTTGACTGCGTGTAGGTTCCCAAATAAATAAGAATATGATAAAAAAACAGGCAAATATCCAAATCTTGGTGAAAAGCGGGTTTTCACGTCAAGAATTTGTCAAAAATCGTTTTTTTTTTTTTTTTTTTTTTATCAAGTTTATTTTCCTGAGAATGGCTGGTGAATGAGGCACACTGTCCCTGCTGTGGTGTTCATGCTCTGCACTTCATCTGTCAGTCAAACAGTTGTGGGTGGGACTCATGCTTACTATTCAGTTTTTCTTCTTCTGTTCATTCCAAATAAACCTAACACATTAGATTCATCACTTCCTGTGTAGCAGAGCTGTTTTGCCCAGGAAAGACGCAGTCTGTGTCTCCACTTCATGGCAGCTGCTGCCTAATGAGCCGTCAGCAGGCACCGTTTCCACACACGGTTCCTCAGAAGCATTCTGGTTTTATTTGGGCAACCCACCCAACATGTCGTGCTGTCACTAGTGCACCAGATTTGACAGCTGCACTGACCATTACTGAGCCACTACTGACACCTGGTACATCCCACACTCTGTTTTTTTTTTTTGTTTGTTTTTGATTTTTCTGTGTGAGAGATGAAAAAATGCACAGTCATAGTTATAGATATTAATGATTCCCAATGGGTTCAAAAGAGTGAATCTCAACAAGGACAAATTCAGCAACGTTACTGTACAGTCTAATGCACTTCAATGCAACAGCTCTGCCATAAATTCTACCTTTTAACAAAGTTTATAATGTTCTTTTTTTGTGGTGACATTGTGGAGAATGTGTAAATTTAATTCAGTGTTTATTACTGAGGTAGTTTGCAGATGTCTTGTACTGGACTACATTATATTAAGAGGTGTTTCCAGTTTTTTGTCCTCCTTATGTGTATACAATGAGGGGGACAGAATAGTGGAAACACCTCTCAATAAAATGCAGTCCAGTTCAGCAGCAGCACTAACTATGAGCTCAATGCCAAACATAGAAGTGAATGAACACCTCTATTACTGTGACAGAAAGAAAACCTGAGCATTACAGGCAGCAGAAAAGGAAATTTTATGTCACAACAGTTGGATTGTGTTGTATTAGATTGTGCAGGTGGACGTATAAAGTAAATAAAGTGGCCACTGAGTGTATTTTTCAGTGGAAAGGTTACAACTGAAGTTGCACTTGCTTGCATTTACACACAAAACTCCACCGATGTGTGACAGTTTGGACCAGCCAAATGGAGGCACCTCCGTTTCTGCAGAGTTTCATGCAAAAAATAGACATGAGACATGAGTCGATGCCCTCCTTCTGCGTCAAGGACGTCTGGAACACATGTGCTAAATGCTGACAACATTTTGACAAGTAATTTAGTCTCCTATTCAGTGTTAAAACAATCTTTTTCTTCCATCAAGCTAAAATAAAATCTGCCAGTGGGATGTTTTTCAATTTTCAAGAGTCAAGTGTCATTTTTTATTTTTTTTATCCTAGTGGGCTGATCTGCCTTATTCTGCCTTGTTTCAACATATTATACTTGTTCTCATTTCACTGGCAGATTTCTCTCTCTTGTTTGGAAAAAAAAAGATCTTAACACTACAACTTTTTTATAGAGTGATAAAAATGTACATTAATTTATGTTACAAATAATGTAACATATTGCTATTTTAAATGGCGGATATCTGAAATGGTGGAACCAAAGCCTGTATATATTGAATGTTTTGATGTGTGTGTGTGTGTGTGTGTGTGTGTGTGTGTTGCAGGTGTATCGTCTACCACCTGGAGACACGGATGCGGAAGGATGTGTGTTTCGGGGTGATAGCGCTGACCTGGGTGCTGAGCGCGGTGCTCGCCAGCCCTCTGGCTATCTTCAGAGAGTACGGCTCCTTCTCTCTGGAACCTGGACACACCATCCAGGTGGACACACACACACACACACACACACACAGACTTGTAACACACTGTTCCCCGATCAAACACACAACATCGACTCCTTTCATTTCTCTCACTTTCTTCTCGTCCCTCCTTTGATCCTCCACTCTCTGCCTCTCGTTTTCTCCCTCTGCATCATCCCTCCCTCCCTCCCTCCTGCCTTTTTTCATTTCACATTTCCACATATGCTGCTCCCTCATGTCCATCCTTGCTTTCCCCTTTATGTCTGCACTCTTCATCTTCCTCTCAGCTCTCTCCCCTTTTCCATTTTCTCCCTCCGTTTTCCTTCCTCCCTCTTCCTTCAACCTTTCTTTATCCTTCATATTCATCTCCCTTTCCTTCTCCCTTCTTCCCCTCTGCCTTTTTGTTCTTCCTCCTTCATTTTCTTCTTTCTCCCTAACCACCTTCCTCTTTCCTTTCCTGGTCCCTCTCTCCAGTCTGTCCTCCTCCCTTCTCCCTCTTCTTCCCTTTGCTTCTGTTCACTCCAGTTCTCCTTTCTCCCTCCTCCTTCATTCATTTTCATATTCAGTACATTCACATGTTTTTACATACGTACATTCACATTTTCTTTTGATATTCTTCATTTACTTTGTCTCTGTGCTGCTTTATTTCCTTTGCATTTCGACTCTACATCCCTGCTGCAAATTTACATATTTTCAATCTTTTTTTTTTTTTTCATTTGTTTAGTTGACCGCAATATGTTCTCGTGTTGAAACTCCGACCCCACTTCTGTTTCCTCGGTTCTTATTTAAATCCTACGCTTCTTTGCGGTGTTATCTACTGCCGCAACAATCCAATTCCCCCTCAGATCATTTATTTTTTATCTAATGTAATCCAATTTAATCTGATCTAATCCTTCATCCGTTCCTCTGCGGGGCTCCAGGTTTGCACTGAGAAGTGGCCCGGCAAAAACACGGACGGCACCGTGTACAGCATCTCCATGTTGATCCTCCAGTACTTCCTGCCCCTGTCCATCATCTCCTTCGCCTACGTCCGCATCTGGTCCAAGCTGCGCGGCCACGTCAGCCCGGCGGCGGTCAGCGGCAACGGCGGCGGCGGCGGCGGCGGCAGCAGCGCCGGCTCGGAGCGCCACCGGCGGCGGCGCAAGACCACCAAGATGCTGGCGACCATGGTGGTGGTGTTCGCCGTCAGCTGGCTTCCCTTCCACGCCTTCCAGCTGGCCACCGACATCGACAGCTCCGTGCTGGACATGCGCGACTTCCGCCTGCTCTACACCATCTTCCACGTGGTCGCCATGTGCTCCACCTTCGCCAACCCGCTGCTGTACGGCTGGATGAACCGCAACTACCGCGCCGCCTTCCTCGCCGTCTTCAAGTGCCGAGGAGGGGGGCGAGGCGTCGAGAGGGGGAGGAGCAGCCGGCTCGACAGCGTGCATCCCGTTGGCGGCGGAGGAGGCGGCGGAGGGCGCGGAGGCAGCAGCGGGAAGAGGAAGAAGAAAGTGCTGGAAGCGCAGGATGTGGTGTCCACCCGTCTGAACGCCACCGATGTGTGAGGGAGAGGGAGAAGGAGAAAAAAACCTGAGAGAGAGAGAGAGAGAGGGGAGAAAGATGAGGGGAAAAAGAGGAGAAAATGACAACGAGGAGGAGATTAGAGGGATAAATGTGGGGGGGGGGGTGAAATGGTTTGAAAATGAGGAGAGGATGAAAGTGGGGAGGCTGAGAAGTGGAGGATGGAAGGAGCGGGGAAGGAAGGGGGAAGGGACAGGGAGAAATGAACATCGTCAGGAAATCTTTTGTTCCCTCAAAGACAATAGACGAACGGAGAAATTGAGTGAGATTACAACATTTTTGTTCAAAAGCTGACAAAGATGGAAGGAAGGGAGGGAGTGTCAGAGAGAGTGAAAAGAAGAGAGAAACTAGACAGAATGGGAGGAACATGACTCGGGGATTAAACAGCTTTCGGAGAGACAAACCGAAAAAAAAAAAAAAAAAAAAGGAGGGGGTGGATAAAGGAGGGATAGAAAAGCAGGGGATTAAAACAGGAATGATGAGAGGGAGGAGAGAGGACAGGAGCTTTGGAATGACTCAGGTTGTGGTGGACAAAGTCTCCTCGGCCAATGGCAGCGCTGTCGCCATGGGAACGTGACCCGGTCCGTTTGTTCTTCGGGACATCGGCTTTGAGGAAGACGCGCTGTGACTCCGGCGTTTTCGCAAGACTTTGGTTCGGATTATCTGTGTTTAAAGTTTGCGATGTTCAAAAAGTGAAGCGTTTCGTTCCAAAATGAAATAAAAAATAAAATTAAAAAAAAAAAAAATAAAATAACTGAAACCCGCCATTGCAAACTGGTGGATGACACAACACTGATGAATAAAAAAAAAAAAAAAAACTAATTTAAAAAAAAAAATCGCAGGTGGCTTACATCCTAAATTGGCATACTGACTTTTTTTACAGACTGTATCCCCTATATTTTAAGGAAAAATATTATTTTTTTTCTTTTCAAAGTGAACATTTAGTGTTTTGGAAGAGAACTTTCTCGCTTTCCCGTCGACGCCGGCCACGGGAAAGCGCCTCTTTTGTGAACCTCGGATTTGGTTCGACTGAAAATCAATCTTGTGAACATAGGGCTTTATTCCATCTCCATTTTACATTCGAGGTATTTAAGCTCAACGCTCGGCTCCAAGAGTGGCTTACAACGAGCATGTAAGGCACTCGGTGTCTTGCTCAAGGACGGTTTGACAAGCTGCGGGGATTAAACCTGTAACCTTCCGGCTGCCGGCACACAGTCTCCCCGGCTGCTGTGTTGGCAAAAAGGCGGATGCACCAACAGGGACGTGAGCTGTTTGTCCACATTTTCCGGCTAAGAGGGGGGAAGGCGTCTGAAATCGGACAGCATGGAAGTGATCTGAATCCATTTTTTTTAAGACAGACGGACGCCAACACGGATTCCTACAATTGGACCGTTTGCGCCAAGATGGCTGAAAGGAGGACGCCAACGCATGATGCAAGCTTAATGAAATCTCAGATTATGTAACAAAGATGTGTTTTAAAGACAGTTGTGGCTGTTTTTAATGTGGGTCACGGCGGAGAGAAAGGAATGAGAGGTGGAGGGTGGATGGAGAGAGACGTGGGGGGGGGGTGAGAAATGGAGAGAGAGAAAAAAGAGGGAGGTAGAATGAGAGATAAAGAGGGAGATGCGGACAGACAGATGAGGCGTGGTGAGACGGAGAGACGCGGAAGGGGGGGGAGTGCGGTCAGAAGACAAATGGATTAAAAAAACGCATTTGTTTTCCGGAGGAGAGAGAAAGTGAGAGGGAATGAGAAACGGACAAAGAGGGAGGGGAAAAAATGACAAGAGAGGGTTTAAAGGAGAAATAGATTGAAATGAGAGGGATAATGAGGCAAGACTGTCAGCATGTTCCCGCGAGGGAGAGATTTAAAGTGAACAGACGACTGTTTAGTTCTGAAAGTGGTGCAGAGAGAGAGAGAGAGAGAAATAGAGAGAGAGAATCCTTCTTAGTTAAAAGCTGACAGATGAATGTTTTGGGGGGGAAAAAAAGCTGATTCATCTTTCCTTTTGTTGTTTTCTTTTTCTTTTCTTTTTTTTAAATTTTGGCTCAAGGTCAGGCAGCTCTATCTTTTGCAAGACTTAAAATAATGTCACGGTGAAGGAAGCGCCCGCCTTGGATTCAGCTCCAGCCGCTTGACGATTGTTGACAGCCGTATTTGTCGGGTTAGTCGAAAGGCCACGCCGCCGTCGCTCCCACGGCTGATTTGAATTTTACAATTGAAACGCCACACCGTGTCCCAGCATGACTTTTTTCCCTCAAACCACTGTTAGTACAAGCCGGTGCTGCTGTGATGACAGGAGGGAAGTGGAAGCTGTCATGTATCCCCCTTCGACTGAAATCTTGTTCGCCGTCCCTCAGAGGCGCTCAGAAGTGACACTAATGATTTAAACTTTGATAATTTAGTGAAGGAGAAACACTTTTTGTTGGGTCCCCTTTGTGTGCATGGATGGGTGGGAAAAAAAAACACACATTTAGCTTTACTTTTCGACATAAACTTCATTGGAGACGTGTTAACAATCACCAGATAAGGAGACACTGTGAAAAGCAAGATCTTTGTGGTCTATACTTTGTTAAAAAAATATATATTCTTGGCGATTTCTATACCTTTACCAATAATTTTAAGTATTACAGGGTGGAATCACGTTTTTAGGCATTGCAGGACGAATTTCACTAACTTACTTAAGCTGATTGTTCAGAATTTTACACATATTAGTCTATGTGAGAGTAATACATCCACCAAAATTGCAAGAGCAGGAGCTTTGCCAGGAGTGTACTGCTCCAAAATGAATGCGGCAGATAAAAACCGGAAAACGACTGGATTCTGAGGGGCAGCACAAAGCCGAGAAGTTGTTTTGAAGGATGCACGACAGTACACATTTGTTTTGGTTTCTCTGTTTTACAGCAGGAAATAATTCCAGCTTTTTGGACGCCAGGGGGCTGAGAAGAGCCCTGAAAGTGAAGCCAAAGCCAAATGTGTGTTGTGTTGCATCCTTTGACAATCGTCTTGTTTTGCGGTCTCCGTCTGCGGTGAAGCTCTCGGTCTCGCGATGGGGAAGGAGTTAATAAACCAAACTTGGTGGATGTCTTACACTCACATGAATCTGCCAGTACAAGTGTGAAATTCACTTTAAGTAACACCAACCCTCTCAAAACACATTGTCTGTTTGATGGACACCCTCTGACTATTGACCTTTCTGACCCTTAGGCATGTAGCCCATCGTTTTGAACAGGTGTGGCTTGCAGTAGAGTAAGCATCATTTCATTGGTAACCAGCATTAAAACCATTCTAATCTTTGTGAGAGGCATGACAGATGGGACTGTCAGCGCAGAGCCGCCCAGCTCTACACGGCCGAGTACGCTTAACTGGTCGCATTGATCTCGCTCACATTTAGTTTTTCAAATCCATCTTGGGTAATTTGATGACGAAGCACAGGAGTGAAGGGTTCAACTGACATCCGAGCACTCAAGCCACCTGCACACATGTTCAGGGATGCACTGGGCTACGCAGCGTTTACAATGTGAACGCCAATCCATCTTGAAAAATCCCCTACAACAGTGAAGGGGTTTTGAAACACTGAAACTCAAATTTGATTTAACCCTCCTATTATATTTGGGGTCAATTTGACCCCAGCCAATGTTTAACGTCTCTAAATAAATGATTAACATCATTTTTTTTTTTTTTTTTGCTTCACATTTAATGAGTGTTCCTAATGTAATGGGCACTACCGGGTAAACATGAAATTCACATGATGATATGTTTTCAATGTCCTGTTCACACTTTGTAACGCATTGGTTATAAATAACAAAAATCGTTACTTAGAAATAATATAAAGCCATTAAAACACCAAAAATTAACATTTCTTTCCAAGTTTAGGTCAGTCAGTGAGATTTTATGGTGATTTGCATATTTTTCCATAGTGGTGTAATAGGAATACTGGATGTATAAGTGGGGGTCGGGGGGGGGGGGGGGGGGGGGGGGGGGGGGGGGGGGGGGTATGTTTTATTTAAAGGGCTATTTAGGTCATCAACAAAGAAACATAAAGTACCTGACACATAAACTTTGTTAACAATTTTAGTTATAATAATTTTGTGAAAGTTTAAACTGCAGGGGTCAAATTGACCCCAAACATAAAAGATGTTCAAAATGTGAACATAACAGGAGGGCTAAGTGTAAGAGTAGGGTGGGTGGGTACGACACACAGGAATCAATGTAAGAAAAGACAATTAAAAAATGTAATTCTGATCATCTGTATGCAAACTTGATTATGAAAATCACTGGAGGCACATTTTGGACTCATGATGTGAGAGCAGGGATATGAATATCAGATTAGAGATTTCAGCATTTATTTAAAATAAGTTAGCTTTGTTGCATTACCATGGTGCAACAGCTGCAGTGTTGCTCAACCACAGTAAGAACACTTCAGCTAAAATTACAGCAGTTCATTACATCATTCCCCCGTCACTTTGACAATGATGTACCCAATCTAATTGTTTTTAGTGTTGCAACCTGCAAAGGAACCATAAAAGGGATGAAAATCATGGAGGAAACCCTGCGTATAGTTGCGTAGTTGCCCATCTGCATGCACATACTGTACCCAGTGTCTCTGTTTTACAAGCACATTTCAGAAGAAATCTTCAGTGTGGCCTGTTTCCTCACAAACCATAAATATTACAAAAATTTGAGAAAATGCTGCTTCCTGAAATCCCCCGGGCAGTGACTTCAAAAACACAGATGAGTCTGTCCTTAAAAGCAGAGCCAAGTTGAAAACAGAGGTCTCGAGTTGACTCGTAACTTTTACACAGTATGTGCTTTACTTTCATGTCAGCCAGGAGTAATTATGTAAGAAAGTGTCTGCTTTATCGCACTCATTTATAATGAAGCTCCTCAGCTGATCCTCGTCTTCTCTGTGAAATTTTTTACATTTCACTATTCAGCCGGTCGTCTCATCCGCAGTATGCTCGGCCAAGACCGCGCTGTCTGTTGTTGTTAGGATTCAGTCGGTGACCTTTCGGTGACAGGGAGCGCTCTCTAGCCACTGGGCCACCTGCTGCCACATGGACTCTGGCTGGGACTCAACCACCTGAAATGACCTCCCACTCAAACTCCTATCAGTGCACGCAGGCACAAGCATGTTTCAGTGAGGAAGCTTCTTAAACTGCTTTTGGACTGCAGCAGCCTGTTACATCATATATAGTCACTGTCATAATAACAATTATCTTAGCAGTAGTAAAAGCAATTGGTTAATTTTTAATTATTTCGTAATTATTATGGTTGTACCTCACCTGAAAATGATAGGCCGGAGGGGATCCATTAAGATCTGTACAAAAAATTGTTTGTTTGTTTGTTTAGTTTAGTTTATTTTGGTCATAATTGTACGTATACACATACAAATCAATAGATAACAAAGGATACAGCGACAACAAAATTATATTGACCGAAAAGGTGTAGGCTGAAGCTTAAGCTTATGTTACCTACCCTTTTTACATATCATGTAAGTCCATACATGAACAAAACAACAAAAACAAAAGCTTTAAATACTTTTCATAAACGGACTAATCATACCTGAGTTTTATATTTCTTTTTAATACGCAAAGTGAACTACACATTTTTAATTCCTCATCACAACCATTCCACACAATGAACACTTTATTATTATTATGACCTATAGTTACCTTTTAAAGTTAAGTGACCTCTAGTGGCAGTGTAAATAATGACGCTGTGGTGTAGTATGAAGGGAGGAGGTTGATGGTGGATGGGTTAGGGTTAGGGTTTGTTTTTAGGTAGCAATGATCGGTAACGTTTCCTAACCTTAACCGTGACCTTTTCCTAACCTTAACCATCACGACAAACTTTTCGCTAAATTTAATTAACAGTAACCTTCTCCTAACCTAACCCATGGGTCGTATTAGAGGGTTGGAACAAACAACCTATGTGTTCGTAGAGATTGGAGGACTTGTTGGTTGAAACCATAGATCAGGAGACCACAAACATTGCCCTTTCGTTTAATCCAATGTTCACTAATACATTAAGGTCAAATAAAACCTAAAAAGCTAGCCCTGACAAGAATAAATAACGCCAAACAAGGCAGTACATCAAGATGACTATGTTAACCATTAGCCGTCACATCCTGCCCTATTTTTTTAAATCCCGTTTTCCTCAAAACTGTTGTGATCAATTTGCAGCACTTATCATCCCTTGCTGTAATAGCGCTGAGCTAGCTAAGCCATCTTTGTGCGGATCTGTGCCATATTTAATCCATTTTGCTAAATCCAAGATGTCTATAATGCCATGGCTCAGGCTGAATAATGCTAGCTGAATAGGCTTGTGGCATCTCCATTACAAGGCTGTTCTAGATATTAATCTGAACTGTATGAAAATGGTGCTGGCTCTTTTTTTTCTAACACATAATGTGGCCTGAATTACTTAACTTTTCCATAGTTTTTAAGCAGTTGGCCCGTGGTATAAGCACAATAATGTACACCGAGGTTCCCCATTATGGGACATTTATGGAAAAGTAAGTAATTAATTGGAGAATAATGCACAACAAGCTGTCCTGGAACAACTCTCCGTCCTCCCATCCACCCAGTCCTCCCCCTCCCCCCGTCCCGCCCCGTCCCCCGACACCGAATACTTCCCCACCAGCTTGAGCTGTGTCAATAAATTAGCTCACTCTAAAAACAGCAGACTAAATGAAAATCTGCAAAACAGGCTGTAAGGTGTCGGCTCACTGATGCTGCAGCCCTTATGGATACTGCTTTAAATTAATGCTAACTTTTCAAAATGAATAGAAACATGCACATACACACACACAAGATGTACATCCACTGACAGGATCAAAGACACACTCACTTGCAGACGTGCATGTTCATACACACACACACACACACACACACACACACACGACTGTTGCAAGAGGGTTTCAAACAGCAGCAGTCCAATGAACGCCCACATTGTTGGACTTTAGCTTCGCCCTGACTGCTCTTGTCTTTTCCTCTTTACATCCCTCAGCGTCTAAATCAGTGTTGCATCACTTCCTCTCACCCGTCCCACAATGCCCTTCATTTTCTCCTCCCTCCCACTGAATGTCTCTATTACTGCACAAGCTGTTTATCTGTGTCCTCCCTTCGCCTCTTCACCTCTCCCCTCCCCTGCATATGCATGCCTCAAAAATATGAATGATGTCTTAATCTGCGGATGTACACGGCAAAAAACATTGACTGTGATTACTGTAAGATAGTTAGACAAATTATTAATCACACTGCAAAAAAAAAAAAAAAAAATCCTTCAACAAGTCATTTAGTCTCATTTTCAGTGTTAAAATCTTGTTTCTCCTCTAATGAGATAAACAAAAATGTCCGTCTAACTTGTTTCCATAATTTCTTGAATTAAGTGTCATATTGTCTTGATCCCAGTGGGCTGATCTGCTTTTTTCTGCCTTGTTTCAACATATTTATAATTAGCAAGTGAAACTGCGTTGGAAGTAAGAGGGATTATTTCATTGCATTCATTTTTTTAAACCATGTTTGAGGAAAAACAAGATTTTAACACTGAATATGAGAGTGAATGTCTTGATAAAATTGTTTTTTTTTTCAGTGAATATCCTGCAAAAAACAACAACTTGTTGCTCCCCCCTAATAAAATAAACAGTTATAGACTTTTCCATTACCTATCGCCTATTTTATACTATAGGAAATTAGATTTTTTTTTTCTCATGTTGGAACAAATTCTTCAAATAAACGGATGTCGGATGTGAGCAGCAAAATAAGTGGGCTCTTTCCTCTCCAGGTTAATACGAATCAAATGCTCCTCATGTTTTTTTCCAGTTGATTTTGCCATATTGTTGGATGGTTTTGGACACCCGATTTCATCAGACATTTTTTATTTGTAAGCAAAGGTTTTAAGATGACTCACGACTTCAACAGTAAACCGCAATGTGCTTTAGTTTCACGCCAGCAGTCGTTTGGTGAAAGTGTCAAGCGTCTTCTCCTGTTGGACTGGAAGTCTACTGAGGCGCGCTGGATTTAACTTTCAGACCTCTGAGCGGCATCATAAGTGGGATCATCCCTTGCCAGATTCACATGCTCCTGATATTATTTTTTCCAGATGATTTGTTCTTTTTTTTTCATTCTAGAAAATGGATTTAGCCACCCTACAGTTCATTCTGTCACTGCTATGTGTCTTGCGACTGTGGACTGATGAGGTTTGCAACACGGGGGAAAACACAGATGCTGCTTGACCCAAATCAAACATGAATGTAACATGCAACATGCAACATGCCTCTGTACCATGGCTATAATGTTGTACATTGTATAGTTCTGTGTAAATATTGACTGTGACTCAAACTGTAACCAAGCACAAATGGTTGGCCTTGACCTGTCCAACAACTGATGTACCACTCTCAAGCACAAACCCGTCTCTCTGCTCTTTCTTTACCGTGCATTTGTGTGATAATGTGTGTGTGTGTGTGTGTGTGTGTGCATGCGCATTTGTGCATGTGTGTTTCTTTGTCTACACGTATGAGTACCAAATCAGCCAAAATTGAGGACATTTTGCTGCCTCTCAGCTCAGGTTAGTGTTACGTAATAGTAATATAATATAGTATGATATTAAAATCCCCACTCACACTACACTGTTATATGATCAGCGTGATGTTCAGTTCATTCCAGGACTCATTTTGTGATGAAATGTTGGATTTACTGCTGCTGAACCTCTTCCCCTTAACCTGCCTTGTCTACTTCTACTTAATAACTTCCAGCATTTCCCAGAATACCTCTCAACATTCATTTGAGACCCTGTGTTGACTGGTACCAGCTGGTTTTGGTGTAGACAGTAGGCACGTCGGTGTCCCCCGCCGCACCTCTTAGTCAGATCCCAAAACGTGCCGTGGCTGCGCTGCATTGCCTCTCTTCTGCGGCGGAGAAATTGGTCCGCGTGCCTCCTCCACGATGGATTTGCTCCTGTATGATTGTTGAGCCTCGGTGCAGAAAGGCGGCTCGAGAAAGAGGCCCTTGATCTTTGATTGAGAGGGACTGACGCCGGTCCCGCCCGATGTTTCCTGTCGAGGTTTCAGATGAAACGTGGAACATTTTCTGCTGTCAAACTCTGCTGCTGGAAGAATCTGGAAAGAAAAACACAGCACGTAGCAAAAAAGTTGAATAAGAAATGCAAGGCACATCAACAGGATCTGTTTTTAAGTGTCAAGTGTTTTTTTTTTTTTTTTTTTCCTTTAAGGCTTGGAGAGTTGGATAATGAATGTAGTCAGTGAAGGGAAGGGCCTCCCAAGTAGTGAAGTGTGTGTATGAGTCTCTGCGCGAGTATGCATGGACATGTCCTATGTGTGAGCCTGACTGTGTGTTTGTGTGTGTGTGTGTGTGTGGGCTTAAAGGGTTTTTGGTGCAACAGCTGTACCAGTTCAAATCTAATGAGATTTTTCCTCAACACATACTAATTAGCCTTAATTGATAGCACACGGAGCTCCACAGAGAGTGCTGAGAACGTTTTGCCTTGTTACGTGTCATGAAAACAAATTGACACCAAAGCTCTGTTCGTCAGGTCTTTGCAGTGCAAGATGAATGCTAATTCTGCATTTGTGATTTACATATAAAATCCAAGACTCATAGAGTTCCATATATATGTATGTTGCAAATGCTTTGTCAGGAGGAAAGAAATCATTACCTGAAAGTTTATAAAAGGACAAAAATGTCAGCATTTTCTCATCCACCAGCTTAACTGCCTTTTAAAAAGTATGTAAATTTCTCGTAATGTTCTATCAATTGTCAGATTTTGCCAGAGAAATGTCTGAGAACATCAATATGATGTTGGAAATCAATGGTCTGTCTCTCTATCACTCTCTATTTAGGCCTGTCTATTTATCTTGAACAAACTACAAATCTCCATGATTCATGATGCTGTTTCACAACAACAAATTTAACACAAAAAGTTTGAAATTATGCAGGATCCTGCGGATGGGATGCAATTTGGAAGAAATGCCAGCTTTTACCAGAAGAGGACGGCTGGCGTTCATATATATTATTAATAGGCCATGCTATGCAGGATAATGGGAAAACAAATTGTAATGCTAAGCAAAATAGAAGACCAGGGAATTCCAATATTAGTCTAGATAATCCCCTGCACAATGAGATGCTATGCAGCAAGCACCTTAATTTTAACTAGACCCACTGAATGTCTGCTTTGGGGAAGTTTTGGCTATGGGAAATTGGGAAATTCAGATTGTTTTCAGTGGTAAGGCATTACATTAAAACTGTTTCAAGACTAGTTTGATAAGGATAGATGTGCATAGTCACTTATGCACATCGCAGGCCAGGCTGAGAAAATGTACACTGCAAATAATCTCCACCTCTAGTCTTGCATTCAGTGTTAAAATCTTGTTTTTCTTTACACAAGGTTAAAAATAAAAATCTGCCCCCGGGATCAGATAACCCGACTTGTTTCCTATCGAGTGTCATTTTCTTGACCCTAGTGGGCTGATCTTCCTTATTCTGCCTTGTTTCAACATATTTACATTTGTTTAAGTGAAACTGCATTGGAAACGAGCTGGATTATCTCATGCCACTGGCAGATTTCCTCACTTACAGTATTTGCTGTCACTTTTTTTTTTTTTTTTTTTTTTTTTTGTAGTGTAGGTAGGGAATGTGAATGAGCAAAAGACTTGCCCTAACCTTCAACAACTACTGCCAAAGTGCCCTTTAGCTTAGCTTTACCTTATCTCCAACCTGCCCCACAGGTCACTGAAGATGTATTGGCCACATTCAGGTAAGAATCTGTGCACCTGTTTGAATGGAAACCAGGGCAGAGCTGAAAAAAGTACGTAACTTTGATTATGAATAAAATAAACGGTTATAGAAAAACTACATGAACTGTTGGGAATCAGGATGTGTCCAGAACCGATGAAATCAGAGTGGACATCTGAAGTCTGCATGGAGCTATTCTATGGCATACAGATTAATCTTGCAGTTTAATGAACGCTGAATGACAGGGTGACTCACTTGGACTCACACACACACACACGATGACTCATTCACCAACACATACTCTCTCATACACCCTCGCCCACACAAAATGCCTCTGTGTTAGACAAAAATCTGATGTTACGTAAATAGCTTTCCCCTTATCCGAAGATCTTGGCAGGAAATTGAAGCTCATATCACCGTGGCAAACAGGAAATGAGTTAAGGCCAATTTATGGATTCAAATGGTGTCTATGTTTGGGGTGCTGTCTTATCTGGCATGCACCTCTGGAAATATGGAGCTGCGAGCGCTGCAACATAAAACAGTAAGAGATGTGACTGGTCTGACTTGGCCAGACTTTTTCCAGTTGATATATTTTGAAGACAACACTGAGCCAGCTGAGGGGAAATGACCTGAGCTGGTTTGAAAACTTTCTATCGTAAAGATTGCCAGATGTTACCAAGTTAGCGGTGAGAAATTTTCCTAAATATTGGATCAGACGCCAGGAGTGGACACCAGAGAATGTAAACGTGATCATCCCTGTATTAGAGCTTGATTCAGGCTTGATCATTTGAACGCAACCTGACTGTGGCAGAGGAAACCCATTATGAACGTGACCTTACCCACAGACAAGAACGAATAGTTGAACCCAACCCCGACCAAAGCCCTCGAAAAATTCTGTCTGAATCCGGCCATCACCAACCAGAACCAGAGCATTTAAATCACAGAAATGCAGTTCATGTAGGACCTGCCACCTTCAGGTTAAGATGGATGGATAGATGGACGGAAAGTGCAAACCCATCAAAAACTCAATCCAAAATCTCTACAGAGGTTGTTATTGACTTTTGCCAAAACCCTCAAGTCATGGCGCCTACTTTTATCAGAGGCCAGTCAGCCAGTGTAGGTAGGGGTGCCATCCTGGATGACAAAATGACTTTCAATCCCAATACAGAGTCCATCTACAACAAGGCCAATGAAAGAAGTTTTTCTTGAGAAAGTAGAGGGGTTGAGGGGTCTTAATGTTGACAGATCGCTCTTAAAAACATTTTATTTTAACTTTTGCAGTGATTGATTGTTTTAGCAACCTCGTGCTTAACAAAAATAGGCTGGGAAAGGTTGTTAAACTTTGACAGAAGACCATTTGCATGACCTTGAATTATCTTGGCCGTGCTTATCAAGTTAGAGCCACTCAGAGGGCAAATGCCATCCTGACAGACCCTCAACACCTTCTTCATGCAGAGTTTGGACTCCTGCCATCAGGGAGGAGGTAGCCTTTCCCTCAGGGGGCCAAATCAAACAGATTTCTGAGGTCATTGGTTCCCTCAGCGGCTGGGTTCTTTAACAAGCTGCTAACGCACACACACTTTCACAAAGGACAAATGCACTCTTCGTGCTTTAATCGCTCATTACAACTTTAATTACGATGGCATCTGCTGAATATTCATTATATGTGTTTATGTCTTATATTTATTTTTATGATGTGTGTTGTTTGTGTTAACTACCGTTTGCAAACCAAATTGCCCCTCAGGGATAAACGAAGACTATTGAATTCAATCCAGTTCAGTCCTAAACTTTGGTTTGAAAACTAAAACAGTGGATGCTTGCAGTTTCAGAGAATGAGAGCATGATTATTTCTGTATTCGCCTGTGCTTTTTCTCATATGAAACTCACAAAAACTTGACTTGACATCTAGCATCTTGGTGGTCTTGGTGCAGATCCACCAATGCAGAGCTACATATTCAGTAATACGGACTATAAATCTTTCATGAACCGGCTTTAGGAATCTCTCGTGTGTTATATCAGTCAGAGATACAGAGAACCAAAACAGACATATTTCTAAAATGTCAACATAATGATTATTTTGAGCTGCGACTCATATGAGAAGAAGAGCCAAGGCGAGAATCAGGGGCACCAGTTATCGACTGAGAACTGGGAGGGAGGCAGGTGGAGAAGGTGGAGAAGGAAGATGATGAATCACAAGCGAGGAGAGAGACTGAGGACAGAGAGAGAGAGAGAGAGTGGGGATGAAAAGTAATAGCCTGTATCGGTGCGTATATTCCCAGCTGTCTACAGTTCATGGGACGGTGGTTTGTAATGGGGGGAAAAGGTCAATGGCTTTGACCCGAATGAAAGAGCAATGGATTCCAATTTAATTCTGAACTGTGACAACACAAACAGCCAGCGAAGGGGAATGAATAGAGCATCAGTTTATACTCTCTCATACACACACACACACAAGCAGAGACTGATTTTATTATCCGTATTATAGTGTGGAGATTGATTTCTTTTAGGTATATTTTAAATTTTACGAGGGTAGAAAGAGCAGTCGATGGGTCGAGAGAACCGATCATTACACTCTGGCGAAGTGATGCTGACAAAATCAAAACCTTTGTCTGTGCTCGGCTGAGCATGCCTGGTTTACTGCACTGAGACCTGATATTGAATTACCTGCGAGCGAACCGCAGAGGTCATGATCAAGTCTGAGAGCTAAGTCGATACTTTTTGCTCTCCATAAGTTTGTCTTCCAGTGAATGACAGAACTCGTTTGCTCCATGTGGTTCTCCTTTCCGGTTCCTCTGGTTTTCCCATCTTCCGCTGGTTCATCTCCGTCCCTCCTCAGCTTCATCTTCTCCTGTCTCAGTTCCCCTTTTTCCATCGTCTTTTCCTCATCCTCATCCTTGTCATTTTCGTCGTCCTCCTCCACCTTTTTCTGCTCCCTTTCTCCGTCTTCACTCTCCTCTTTCACCCCTGCATCCCGTTCTTCATCTTCTTTCACTCCACAGCTTCTTGCTCCTCCACCTGCTCGTCCTTTCTCCTCCTTTTCATCCATCTTCTGCTGCTTCTCTTTCTTCTGTTCCTCCTTCATGTTGTTTTGTAGCTTTTTCGGTGTCCACATCCTCCTGGCTCTCCTTTAAATCCTCCATTTCTTTCTCTTCATCCTTTACAAGAACCTCCTGCTCCTCAACCTCCCCTTTCTTTCAGCTGTACCTCTTTCATTTGCTTCTGCTCTTCCTTCCCTTCCACCTCCACCTCCTCTTCAAGAGCCTTCTCTTCCTCTTCTACCTCTTTTCTTTTCACTTGCTCTTCCCTTCACCTTCCTTCCCCGTGGATCTTCTCACCATGTAATTTCTTGTCCACCTTTTTCTACTCCTCTTTTCCATCCACCATCTGCAGGTGCTCTTCATCTTCACATCCATCCCCTCATTCACCCCCTCCTCCTCCTCCTCCTCTTCAAAACTCTTCTCGTCCTCCTTCCTTTGTTCCTTTATCTTCTCCTCCTTGTCCCCCTTCTCCACCTTAGTGACTTCTTGTAATTTCTACCTTTTCTCCTCCAGGTCTTCCTCATTTTTTTGTCCTCCTCTTCCTCCTTAAGATCTAGCCATCTGCTGTGAGGTTACATGTCAGATAGTCAATTTAAAGTGATGTGAGGTTCTACTTTGTTGTTGTTTACTCAGAAAAGTGTAGTATTTTTGTGTGGGTGAGCGCTCTTAAAAAAAAAAAAAAAAAAAAAAAAAAAAAAAAAAAAAGCCATGGTAATCCTGTGATGTTTATTCCCTGAGGCAGAATTTTATATTGACATTTTGGCAGAATCAAGAAGTGGTGACTAGAGATGTTTGTTGATTTGCACATATAAAAACAAGACGGCACAGAGAGAAGAGAGGAAAGCGAAAACGAGCTGAATAAAGAGAAATAATCGTGAAACAACGGCGTCCGTGAGTTTTTGTGCTTTTTCTTTTCTTTTATTGAGTCGCAGACATACACTGGGATTCTGCCACACTTTGAAGTTCGCGTTGTTATTGTGTGGGCCATGACTTCAGAAAAAAAAGGGCGGAAAAAAAAAAACCTATTACATTCCTACCACAGAGACACTCTCCTGTGGTCTCTCGGTTCATTCTGATAAGCTCTGGCACTGCTAACCAGCTATTTCGCCTCCTTGTTTGTAGATACCGTTTTCTTGCACTCCTATTCATGTCACGTTTGTTTGAGAGAGAAAAAAAGTCTAAAAAAAAAACAGTGAAGGCAATTACCAAAAGGCTATTAAACTTTGGGGGAGTTTCTACACATGAGCCTTGGAAGATCAGCAATTGATCTGGTGCCAATTTGAACTATTTATTTACTGAGGAGATGAAATACAGGATAGAGACATTAAGAAAAAAAAAAAGAGTCATTTCAGGTGAGGTAAAGCTGGGGCCACTAATAAAAATCTGCTCACAAGAAACAAAACCTGGTGATAAAAAAAAAATGAAATGAATTTGATAAGAGAAGCCAAATGACAGCAGAAAACAACGAGGAAAAAGATGATAAAACAAGGCTGGAATTTGTGACTTGAAACGGAGAGGCTTGTTTTGGAGAAAACGTCTGATCAGATAGTCTGTTTGATATTTCGCTTTCACAGTCTGCTGCACAGGAACACGTTTTCTTTCTTTCTTTTTCAGCCGACAACTGCAAGTATTTCCAGTGACTATGCTCAAACCTTGTCTCCTAGAAAATTACAGGCTCATACAACTAAACCGCTAAATGTTACGTTACATTACATAACATAATTTTTAGAAGCCTGTGTTGCTGTGCTTGAGCTGCGCCCCTTTCCCAGCCATCAGTCAAAATCAATCTTGTAGATGAGAATCACAAATTTGCCCGTTTTTTGTTTTGTTTTGTTTTGTTTTTTCCTATGTAGGATTTGTGTGTTTGCAGCAAAGACCTGCTTGACATTCACAACAGAGTTTTGAATTGTAGTCCAAAGCCAAAGGGAGCCAGCAGGTCCCAGCGGGTGTGGATTGGATTCAATCACAATGTGTTTATGTGTGTGTGTGTGTGTGTGTGTGTGTGTGTGTGTGTGTGTTGGGGGTGGGGGTCTTTTGGAGGGTTAGGTCGCACTGAGCTCAATTGTCAGAGCTTTTTCCCTTTCCCAATCACATAATCCTACTTTTTTCAGAATAAGGCAGATCAACCTACTAGTATTGATACTAGTAGGTCTTGTCTTGATCAAGACAATGACAATTACTGAAGAAAATACTGGAAACAATTAACATTGAAAACAAGTGGGATTATTTCATCCCACTGACTTTTTTTTTTTTTTTTTTTAATCCAAATTTTTTAACAGAGTTTGGGACTAAATTGCTTGAAATTGTGAGCCATTTTGGGAAAAAAAAAAAAAAAAAAAAAAAAGGTTGCAATTTGAGAGCAAAGTTGTAATATTATAATAAGTTGGCTATAGCTAAAAACCAGCCTGTCAGAGTAGCCATATATGCATGTGTAAAATCCCTATGAAAATAATTTTTGGTTAAGATTATTTAGAGAAATATCAGGTAAAATGCTCACTAATCATTTGGAGGGTTTCTTTCAAATCTGGGCTAAGAAAATGTGTATGATATTCACAGGATATTTCAGGCAAACATCGGGCCTGAGAGAAACTCTAATTCATACACACACACTCACACCTGGGGGCTGCAGTGTGTGTGTGTGTGTGTGTGCAGCTGCAGCTTTTTATGCCACTGGTGCACAAAAGTGACATTAAGCTGCCCGGTGCAACCACAGTCTTCCGCTGCTGACTGCTTAGTGGCTTTGCTGGATAATTTGAGTTGAGTGCCTTGCTCAGGGAAAGTTTGATACCAGTTCGTAGAGAGCTTTCCTCATTGACTCTCTCCACACGGCTTTTCCCCCCCGGCTCATCCAAGATTTTAACTGACAAGGCGTCGATCACACACCGGCCTCTAAAATCCTCTCGGTTACCGCCACTATCTCTCAGCTGCCATTCATTTTCATTCTCCCCAGACTTATATCTTGGCCAGGAAGCTTTAATCCGGACAAGCGCGGTAGCTGACGCTGCCCATCCAGCCTGACACATGAGTGAGCAGGTGGGGCGCTCGGTGTCTCCCTCAAGGCTCAAAAGGCTGCTGACGGACACGCTCGGTGCAGAATCTGTCCAAACGTCAATTCGTCTAGTATCGAGTCTTGTTACTTCCATTTTCTTCAACAAAAACTAAAAAATAGCCCTGAGTGTTGAGGTAATTTCACCAGTTTCCGGTGCTAATGAGCGTTTCTGGACCGAAGTGGAGCAATCAGTTTTATTCTGTGCCTCATTTCAAGACACTGAAACTTATATTCACACTGTATTTCAAACTGCATTGGAATTAAGGGTGATTATGTCCTCCCACCCGGCAGATTTTTCTCACTTTTCTCACTTTTCTCACTCGCTTTTAAGAGAACTTTACAAATGGCCCTCCAGTGATTTCATGACCTTTCTGGGACCCTTCCTCAGGCTGCGGCAACTCTATAGCAGAGCAAAACTCTCTGCACAAAATTGATGGTACCGGAAAACAAAACCTCTTCCACAGCAGGCAGCGGTGCGGTGAAGGGCCCGTTTGCACATACACGGGTATTTTTAAAAACAGAGACATTTCCCTTCGTTTGTGCCCTTCTTTTAGACACAAACGGTGAATTCGCCTCTGAAACTCCGGCCAAAGTGGAGATTTAGGAAAACTCCCGTTTCGCGTTTGCATGTAAACTGAGAAAAATGGAGAAAAACAGAGTTTTAGGCAGCTGACGTCACATTATGCGCCATCTGATTGGCTTGCATGGCTTTCTCCTTCTTCCTACACCGCCGCCCATAGGTTTGGTGTAGTTATGATGGCGGTCGATGGCGTATTTATGCGGGTTGATGTAAACAAAAACTTTTTTGAAAACTATGCTGTGCACACGATGTTATTTTGGAAAACAGAGGGAGGGAAATATTCGTTCTCAAAATACCCGACTATGTGTAAACGCAGCTGAAGGGAGCTTGTTTTGGTCTCCAAATATGAGCTCTAGACAAAGAAGACAAATCTGCCCTGATTGCACCGATTGAAGTGATCGCATTGGAATGAATTGAAGCCACCGACTTTCTCTACTATCTCACCTGTGCAACAGCTGAGACCACACCCCGCCAGTGATTACACACTGACCTCGCAAGCAAGAAAAGAATTACTATTATAAAATGTCATTTAGGCCCCGTTTACACGACAACAGTCCTGATGAAAACGGAAAACTCATTCCTTTGCGTTTTTAAAAAGTTCCATCCTCGTACACACGAATCTGCAAAAACAAATGAAAACGCTGCAGTGTGCATGCCAGGCCAGTAGGTGGCAGTGTAACTTTGCAATGTAACACCACAGAGTAGCACCGCGCGCCTGCGTACAAACGCTTTGGTGGCCACCATTGTTGTTGTTTTCCTGTTCGCACATGGCTGAAAACGTCGTAGTCACTATACGAAGTCGGGCCGTGTCGTCATCGTTTTCACGAGAATTTCGTTTTCCCAGTTTACACGGCGGCGGGTAAGTGGCGTTATCAAAAAATTCCACTCTGGAACCCGGTTTCAAAAGTTTGCGTTTTGAAGCACCTAAAACGCTGTTGTCGTGTAAATGAAAGGCCAAACCGCAACAAAAGTTTACCGTTTTTTGTGAAAATCGTTGTCGTGTAAACGGCCCCTTAGTTTCATAATGTTTTTAACTCTCTTTTTTCCAAGCAAAGTAAAAAAAAAATAATAATCTGCCACTTGTTTCTAAATCATTTTCTTGTTCCTCTCGGGCAGATCTGCCATTTTCTGCCCTATTAGATAGATAGATAGATAGATAGATATACTTTATTGATCCCAACCAGGGAAATTCTGGTGTTCCAGCAGCAACAGTAGAAAATTTCAACATATATTACAACATATTTAAATTTGTTACAAGAAAAAACAAATCTGAAACAAGTTGGATTATTTCATCCCACTAAGAGATTTACCTTGTTTTAAGAAAACAATGTACAGGAAAAAAAAAAAAAAAAATCTAATTTGAGTTGTTTCTTTTTTGTTTGGGATTTTTGTTCTGTTGAGTTCTGGAAACGAGTTCATGAAATGGGGCACTTTCTAAGGGCTGAGCCTAATAATAGACTTATCTTATTTGCAGGGCGTTTTCAGTGCTTTCCTGGGGTCACACCGCTGACTTTATCGTTAGCGGACAGCCTGCGGAGGCGCCCGGCCGTCCTGCAGGCTGTTTGTCACTCACCGACGGGAAATTTGTCTTCCTGTGAGAAGACGGAGGCATCACTCTGCCAGGTGATGGCAAACAAGGAAGCAATGTGTCTGGCCATCTGTAATCATCCTCCAGTGATCTGGGAGGCTGCCCGCTGGCGCTCAAACACACACACACACACACACACACACACACACACACACACATGCATACAGGCACACACACAAACGCAGTATGAGTCCTCTGCCATCCTTCCATCATTACCCTCTCATCTAGGCAGTGGTGTGACTGAATGACACGATGCTGGCAGCCATGTTGTTGCTGGTAACATCTGATTGCTGACACACAAACACACACACACACACACACACACAAGCACACATGCACGGAACTAGCAATGCTGACCCTGACACACACACACACACACACACAAATAATTGGCCACACTCAGGCAGTCACTCATACACAGACAAAACCCGCAAGCAAATTATTTGGCGCCCGAATTTATTTACTCTCATACACATGTCTACTCTCTCTCTCACACACACACACACCCACACACACACACACACACACACACACAGCAGTAATCCTTTTGCTTCCTTCCTCATAATTACTGAGCAGCAGCACAGTGGTGAAGGGGAAACAACAACAACAACAAAAACAACAGCCAGCAGGCCGACCTGGAGCTGGGTCCAAATCCTGAGAAAGAGATGGAGAGAGAGAGGGAGAGAGAGAGAGAGAGAGAGAGAGAGAACCAAGACCAAGACAGCGGGATTCAATTCAAAGTGCCAATTATTTTGTTTGAATGTTTGATGTTTGGGTAATATTGTTCTCAACCCCCATGCCAGTGAACCATATTGAATTGAAATTAAATTGAACATTTGACAGAAAGAGACGGGCGGACGGGAGAGCGAGACCAGAAGATTGCACAAGAAACAAGAGACAGACAAAGGAGGACAGAGAACATCCTCATCTATTCCACGGTCGCCAACTTGGCTGAGAGCGCAAAAAAGGTTCAGATTTAACTCGAACTTGTGAGTTTATAATGATTTTGGCATCGGCTGAGTGTTAATTTCATATTAAGAAGGTCTAATCATTTCCCATTCCTCATTTTTTTGCTGTTGTTACTCTCTGGAATGTGCTTGGCAACACCGCATTTGTTCATGGTCATGCCAATGAGGCCTCACTGAATTGAATTGAACTGAATTGACTTGAATTGAATTGAAATGAACTGAGTTGAGTTGAGCTGAGCTGAAGGAAAGGGAGGACAGGTAAGTGAAGAGAAAGAGGGGTGACATTTCAAGAAATTGCGACGTGATAAAGAGAGGAGAGAGAGGTTAATAAGATTGCATAGAGAGAGAGAGAGAAGGGAGGCGGATCGACAAACAGGGAGGAGTGAGAGTAGGAAAAAACAAAGAGAGAGGAGAACGAAAGAGCGGGGGAGACACCGAGGAAGAGTGGGAGAGAGAAATCTGCGTCCAAACACCAAAACAAAAGCACAGAGAAACAAACAGGCAGACAAGGACGGAAACATCATCGACTGACTTTGCGAATCCACTACCCGTCTTTCATCTCCTTTCCTCTGTGTGTTTTTTTTTTTTTTTAACCCAGAAAAATCGAATTCAGCTCTTCCAGCAACGCCCTCCATCAGATTCCCACACTTCCCACTCATTCAAAGCCAGAGCTACCTGGTACGACATAAAAAATGCAGTTTGAACCGGTACTTGAAATCTCGCTTCTAAAATGTGAGCGTAACTGTGGATTTCTTCCCTTTTTTTGTTCAAGAGCGCAGATATTCCCATCGCCCCTGAAGTCATCATCATTCTCCCGGGGTGTCTAACCTTATCGCTGCCATCCTTATTATTGATATTGCCTCAGTATTATAATGCAGCATTATTGGTTCTGTCTGTCTCATGGCCAAGGTGGCAGTAGATTATGACACACACAAAGTGGTAGATAGACAAAAAATAGGGAGGGAGAGAGAGAGAGAGAGAGAGAGAGAAGGAAATGGAGAGGAAAAAGGTGCAGTGTTAGAGGAAGAGAAAAGGAAGACGGATGCAGCAGAAACAAGGATGGAGAGGGAAACAGAAAAATAAAGAAATAGACAGAAAGAGAGACTGTAAAATGAACAAGATTTTGACGCATGTAAATGTAATAACTCCTAATCCTGTAAAAAGCAATACAGTGACAAAAAACTTTAATCTATCTTATGCAACCATAGAAAAAATTAACAGCGACCCAAGACTGTTATGCTACTTCCCCAAAATTGGATCAGCTCCTTTCTATTTCTATTTTCTCCACATTATTCAGAAAACCTGAAAAGTGTGTGAGAAGCAAACTTAAATGAGTGCCAAAAAAAAAAAAAAAAAAAAAAAAAAAAAATGGGTTATACTGACATACACTCCTTCCTGACAAAGTAAAGTTTTTCAGATGTTCATGTAGATTCGCCGGCGGGCCTCTAGAATGACAAGAGACTGTGGCAGACCGCTACACCGCCCGCTAAATTATTTACATTGCTTATGCACGGGGCCGGCGGCGGGGTCAGTGCATGTCTGTCCTCACCGGCAGGGAGACGCAGAATGAGAGAATGAGAGGCAGTCAGAGGGAGAGACGAGCGGATGAAGCCGATTTCTATTAGCTGGTCGATAACAGACCTGGGGAACAGAGATTACGACACGTGGCGTCGGGCGTTTGACACGATGCGCTTCATTTGTCGTCCCAGCTCGTCTGACAGCTTCAAGATTCAAGATTCAAGATTTTCATTTCATTTTCACTACACAAGAGAACGAAACTCTGTTGCTCGATCAGTGACCACAGTGCAAGTAAAAACATCAATAAAAAATAAACATCATAATAGAATAATAAATAATAACACAGTAATAAATAGAAATAAAGTTAAAGTTAAAGATTCTTCACCAGTAAACAATCTTATTCCAGACGGGACGACACGGACACATGCCAAACCAGCAAAAACAAACTTATGTTCATTTCAGGGACTTCTTTGGATCGTAGTTTGTTTTGAATGTGTGCCAACAATTTTCTAAAGAGTGGGTATCATTCTAGAAATTGCTGCTTTTGGGACTGGGCTTTCTTTGCTGAGTTTTATCAGTTGACTGAGCATGTTTGCTGTTTTTCTGCCCTGCTTCACACTTTTTTTTTTTTTTTTTCACTTTTATTCACACCTGGACCTCCGCCCACCACACCTGTACAGCACAAACACAGTCTTACAGGTATCACTGATACTGTTTGACTCCTACTGAAAATAGTGGATCATTCAATGCTTTTTCATTTATCGTGTTTCACTTTGTGCACCTTAGTCTGAGTTGTGTCAAGTCACTTAATCTTAACATACAGTGTAAAAGTATATATTTTTCAATTAGGACAAGTAAAAACAAACACAAACTCACACATGCATATACACACACACACACAACAACAACAACAACAACAAAGATTAGGCAAATATTCTGCTGATATGTAAAACAGCGATATCGCTTTACTTGACATTTTTTTCAGCGGTGAAATATGGCATTTTAACCACCGCTCTGACATTTTTTACAGTGTTGTGTCTCTTGTGTGTCAGAACACAAACAGATATCGGGATTTTTTTTTTTTTTTTTTTTTTTCACCTGCAATCTGAGCGTCGAACATGGCCACAATAGGATAGAAAATAAAATTAAATAAAATAAAAAACGAGTGAGCTCCCACAGGGTAACAGCCAACTTAAGGTAATTTTTTTTTATTTTAGCCTTGTATGTGTTTTGGTCTGATCTTGTTGTTTTGAATGATTATTATGATTATATCAACTCTTGTTTAGCCTTAACTAAAAGGCAACACGATTTCACTCCTTAATTAGAACTGATTTTTTTTCCCCAATGAGATTTGTAACGATGCACAACAAAGAATCTATTATTTAGAAATTATAAGTGTTCATAATTATTCCTTGTGAGCTTTCGTAGGTCATGTTTTTTTGTGTCGCCCTATCGCCTGGATCATCTGGATAACTTAAGCTGCTTTGATGGTGAGCTACACGTGAAATCTGAATTTAAACTGAACCAACAGTGTGTGGTAGGGAAAAACTCTTCTCTTTCTTTTATTCTTTCTTTCTTTAGTAAGGGGGAGGGGAAAAAATCTGCCCTTCTGACTTGGCAGAACTGTACTTTGGGAACAAAAAGAACCGGAAAGGCCTTTTTTGTATTTAATGATTGCTATACAATATTTAAAACTTTACCTGCGTGACCTTCTCTGCAGTATTCATGCAACATGGGATCCTGAAAGAGCCGGTCTTCTGTGCATTTGTGGTGTGATGATGAGTCACCTTCAGATTTTAATATAGCACAGTCCCACGCGCTACAACCGGAAACAAGTGGGAGCATTCGGAGCGCTGTCCGTGGTGCTGAACAGAGCTGCTGAGCCACAGCTGCAACACTGAAAGGAAAATTGCACAAATTCCTAAAATATTAACATTAACACTATTTAAAACAAGGACTGTCAATGGACATTGTTTTTTTTTTTTGTTTTTTTTGGTGCTGTTTTGTTGTTTTAGAGTGTAATCCCTGTTTCCACATGCACAGATGCACATACGGAGCAGCTGCAGTTACAACAGTTCTATGCTGGATTTCTATTTTAGATCACTGGTTTTGTACTGTACACCGTTGTAGCTGTACTAAGAATATCTGTCAGTGACGTCTGCGGATTCAGTTTAATTTGTTAGCAGCAGAATAACAAAAATACAACATCAAACAACAAAATGACTCAAGAAACACAGTAGTTTTACACAATGTTAATGTGTTTAAGAGTGGAATTTTCTTTAATTTATACCACATTTCTATCTATCTATCTACATGCACATATAAATAGATATAGATGCACACTCAGGGGCCACTTTATTAGGTCCACCTGTACAATCTAATCCAATCCAATCCAACTCTTCTGCAATAAAGTTTCCTTCCCTGCTGCCTATAATGCTCAGGTTTTCTTTTTGTCACAGTAATAGAGGTGTTCATTCAGTTCTGTGTTTGGCATTGAGCTCATAGTTAGTGCTGCTGTTGAACTGGACTGCATTTTACAGAGAGCTGTTTCCACTATTCTGTCCCCCTCATTGTATACAAATAGGGAGGACAAAAAATCTGAAACACCTCTCAGTATAATGTCGTCAATTACAAGACCTCTGCAAACTACAACCTCGATAATAAATGTGTAATTGAATTTACACATTTTCTACAATGGCAACAAAAACTGGGCATTATAAACTTTGTTAGAAGCTAAAATTTATGGCAGAGCTGCTGCACTGAACTGCATTAGACTGTACAGGTGGACCTGATAAAGTGGACAATGAGTCCAGATATATAGAGATATAGATATTTTCAATATAGTTTTATTAACTCTATATATGAAGTATACAGTATCAATTAAATCAAATTGAATTTATTTTTAAGCTTTTAAACTAAAAACTTCATATTTTTTAACTGTGGTGTCAAAAAGTATGTCACCATAGTCTTTGTCGAGGAGAGTTGATCATTTTGATTTTCTGCTTCTCAAACTGGGATGGGTCTGAGCTACAAAGTGGTTCACAGTGATTCCAATAAAACTGATTTATTCCATGGCGCAGAGAAATTTGGGTCACACTGTGACGCCCTTGACTTGTTCACTGCAGATATGCCTCCCTGCCTCCCGCCCTTTATTTCTGATCATCATCTTACCGTGTAAAAAAAAAATAAAAAAATAAAAAAATAAAAAAAACACTTATCATTCCAACTTGAGTTCGAACTTTTTCAATTTTTCAGCAAGCGCTAATTCGGGAAGGGTAACTCATTGCATTGCACTTTGGCATTAAAAAGACAGGTACCAGATGGACACCTATCATTCTATGCCCAGACAAACAACTGAACTGAAGACAGGACTTAAACACACAAGGAACTAACTTGGAAAGAGGACACACCTGAAGGGGCTGGAATACAAACCTGGAGAACACAGAGGATTGGCTGAGGGAAACACTGGGGAGGCAACAAAATAATCAGGGCTGACACAAACTCAGGACACGTGCAGGAAGCTGGGCAGGATAAACAAGACTGAGGGCACTACACCAAAATATGGCACAAAACTCAGTACCATGACAGCCAAACATGATGTTTTTCACGTCAACATGATGCATTTGGCGCAGGAGTGACCACATAATTCTGATTGCGCAGAGGACATCAGATGAACAGGCGGTCCTTCACTATAGCCCAGGACACATTTGCATACACACTGCTAGAA